>NC_056534.1:38078087-38375587 GCF_910596095.1 Thunnus maccoyii | reverse complement strand
TGTAGGAATTTGCATTTGTGTAGTCGTAGAGTAGTTTGTGAAATAAAGGCAACCTGAAAGAATGAAAAAACATCACAGACAAAAGCACAACAGGCCTGCTTGTGAGATGAAATTCACTCGAGCACCTTTTTGAGTGTCTTGGGAAGTTGTTGTTCTGCAGCTGCACCCTATGGTAATCTTTATTAAATCTTTTTTTTCTCTCTCTCTCTCATGTTCCCCCCTCTCTCCCTTGTTTCTCCCCCTCTTTGCTCCTTGTCTTTGCAGTTTGACGTGTTGAAGTGCTTCTTAAGGTAAGAGAGAGTCTCATTTTGTGTTTTCTCTTCTCTTGTACTTTCTTCCTCTGATTTTCAACCCATAAACCCAGCACGCCATCAGCACTTGGCAGAGTGTGTGTATCACGAAACAATCTGCGTCCTCAAAATGTATTTGGCTCCGGATCCTGTTCACTGTAAAACAATAACATTGTGTTAAGATAACAAAGAGACATGCTGGGTAACACTTCTACTGCACTCCGCTGGTTAAAACCATCATCACACAACACAGATCTGGACCTGACTAGTCCATCGTAACTAAATTAATCTCATTTCAGTCATTTTCATGTAAAAATGTCAACATTTACTGTTTGAAGCTTTTCAGATATGAGGATTTGCTGCATTTTTTTTATTATACATGATAGTAAATGAAATATTTTTTAGTTTTGGAATGTTGTAATTGTTGTTACTTGATGTTTCATAGAGTAAACAATTCATTGATGAATCGAGGAAATAATCAGCAGATTCTTCTGTAATGAACAGAATCATTAGTTGAACTGAATCAACACTTCCTACAGCGTGAAAAACACATCACGTCCTTCCATTTGTTCATATATAACTTTAATCAATAAGTTATATCATAAGAGCTGTGTAGTAATTCTGCACAGTGCACACAAATAGTAATAACAGAGTAAATCCTCTTCCTCAGTGTCTTACAACTGACTGCCTGTCACAAGCTGTTAGTCATAACTGTGTGTGTGTGTGTGTGAACAAAAAAAGCCTCACAGTTCTTAAAAGGAAAGGCCACTGTTATTGTTTATTTATGGGTTACAGGTTTCAGCTTTAGTATATCTCAAACTTATTACTTTCAGGCTGAGATGCTTGGTAATAATATCAGCAGACTCACAATACTTTGAAAAGAAAATGAAATGTGCTACAACGTCGTACGAGTGAGTCTGACCTTCAGCACGTCTGACTGCAGTAAACAGTGTGAGAACCATGTGGTGTGCATGCAGCGTTGTTCTTCTTGGTTTGTTCTGTTGTTTGTTTTTGTTTTTTTAATCACCTTGTTTGACACTTTTTTTTTGCATTGGTGTGAATTTTTGATCTCTTTTTACTACATTTTGTCAGTTTCAGGGCTCTATAATGATAAACATACACAGCTGTTGGCACTTCATGTGCAGGACGACTTACACCTTAATCATTCTTACTGGTACATGTAGCTTGAACATGAGTGACCTCACATACTGTAGTTCCTAGCATAGCTCGGCCCAACCTCAGCCTTAGAAGAAGTCAAATCAGACAGAATACATGAAAACACCTGTGAAGGTGTTTAAGACCTTTCATTTGTCACAGCATGAAAGCACAAAGCTCCTGCTATACTGGTAAGATCTGGAACATTTGGCTCAAAGCAAGACATTGACCAACACCAACTGTCACAGGGATTGTCTTATTTTTCTTTGGCCATCAAGATCATTCAAAAGCTGAAAGCTATAATCTCATAGAAAATTCTACATTAAGTTCAAAGGAGTTCACTACAGAAAAACAATAAAATAACATTTGTTAACTTTTCAGATTGTGATTTGAACACTAAATGCTGCCACATATTGATATTGAGATAACGCTCTGATCATTCTTGCTGTATCTTGTCCAAATCACCCACACCTACCTCAGAAGTGAGGACGGGCTGCCAGTCGGCCAAAAGACATAAAAAGTGCAGCAACTGTAGCTACAAGGTTTTTTACCAAACACTGGTGCCGTGTCACTGTGCCCTTTAGTGTTTGTTTGCTCTGGTGCCCAAGGTTGTGTATGAGCATATTGTGTGTGTGTGTGTGTGTGTGTGTGTGTGTGTGTGTGTGAGAGTATGTTTCTACAACTTGTGTGTGTCTGGTTCCCAGTGTTTGGAGTGGGCTCTGCTGGGACTGTGTGTAGAGCCTCATTAGTGGCTAAGGTTTGGCTGGCGCGCTGATACTGGAGACTCACTCAGGGGCACAAAGTCATATGTTAGTCTACTGCTGGCCCATCTGCCACGTTGGCCCTCCACTTTACACTCTGAGCTTTGTTTCTTTTTCTGCATGTGAGCATCTTTGTAAGCAGTGGTGGAAAGTAACTACTACATTCATTTAAGTACAATTACAAGTATAAAGAACTTAACTGTAGTATTTTCATTTAATGCTACATTTTACTTCTACTAACATACATTTCTTGTACTTTTTACTCTGCTACATATATTTGACAGCTACTCATCACTTTGCAGATTAAGATTTCACACAGACAATATACAATTAGTGCATGGATTAAAATACCTAACAGTATATAAAGCTGTTAAAATTACATCCACCTGCAACTACAACATTAAAGTACTGCTTTCATATTAATACACCAGAAAATAACCAGACCATATAATAATAATAATAATAATAACAATAATAATAATAATACTGTATAAACTAACAGAGGCCATCCTGTATAATGAAGACTTTTATTTTTGATACATTTTGTTGATAAGTTTTAATACTTACTTTACTTAAAGGACGAGTGTGAAGGATTTAGTAGCATCACCCCCCCACCCGCCCCCAAGCATGTAGGAGAAACTGTGGTGGCTGCAAAATTAAATTAATTAAAACATCACAACTTATGAATATTTTAATCCATTTCTGACAGGTCCAATCTGCTAGATGCCACTAAATTCTACAGACTGAACCTTTAAGTCAAATTTACATTTTTAAAGTAAAAATTTAACTTTGAGTGCAGGACATTTATTCTTAATAGATTTTTTTTTTACTCACTTTACTTCTTCCACCATTATTTATGAGTACAACATGGATTTATGTGCATGTTTGTAGCTGTCAGTCATTCGTCAGGTCAGTTAAAATGTTAAAATGCTCCAGATGGTCGGAACAGGAAGAGGGAGGTAAAAAATGGCCAATTGATTAATCTGGGTGTCATTTTATGTTTTGATGTTTTTGGAGCTATTTGAATAATAATAATAATAATAATAATAATAATAATAACAACTTGAATATTTCTCTCAAGGATGGCCATAAATGTAAGAGTCTAATGTGCGGCAAATAATCATATAAAGCCAGTCAACAAGTAGATAGTGAGCTACATAGATAAATATAGACATGGACGGGCAGAATGACCCCTGCGTGAACTGGTCAGTGCACAGTGTCACTGTATGTATACAACAGCTGTAAACAGCTGAAGTTGTGTAATGGGTTGTGTTTGTGATAAAACTGCTTTACAGCTTTAGCTTTAATAGCTCTGCTCAGCAGGAAAAAGGTTAATTATCACATCCTGTTAGAGACAGACAGGACACCTCCCCCTGTCAAGCACACCCACCCTCTGAACCACACAAACACACAGTCCATCAAACAAAACTCTGTGTGTGTGTGTGTGTGTGTGTGTGTGTGTGTGTGTGTGCCTGTCGTATAAAAGATGCAATCCAGTATCTGTTTGTCCTCGTTTCCCTCATCACTCGACTGAGGCCTTCATTTCTTTTCCCTCTACTCACTTCCTGCTCCTCTCCCACCTCCCATGTTCACAGTATGATGAGACTGATGTTATGAAATTCATTCATGAAGTCATTCATCAGGAAGAAATAGACAAAGTCCCCTTGGATCACGTTTCTTCACTTTGATACAATGTGTGAATTGGTCAGGTTTATCACATCTCTTGAAAAAACGGGGTGCAATTTTCAAAAATGAAATGACAGATGAGTGGACAGAGGTGTTCAGTGGGTGTGAAGCAGTGAGCCACAGAAAATGATTGCTGTTATGTTCTCTGGAAGAAGCCAAACAATTTAGAGCAAAAGATGAAACTGACAACTCAAAGGAACCTCAAAGAAGTAGTGGAATTTCTTTTCTTTTAAAAATGAACAACTCCACTTTAGATCATGAACCCTTTTACAATATCTCTGCACTTTTTATGCTATTCAATCTACTCTTCTATCCACTTTATATTTCTCCTCAAACATTCCCATCTCATCTCTGACCCCTTCTGCTCTTAGTGTCTCTTTTTCCTTTTCTCCATCTGTTTCTGCACACATCCACCCCTACATCCACTCCCATCCACCTCATCCTTCTATCCATCCACATTTCATTGCCAGTCTAGTCAGCTTCAGCAGCAGGTGCTAAGACCGGGAGAGATGGAGAAAGTAGGGTGAGAAGGAGGGAGGGAGCAAGGGAGGAAAGGAGCCAAGGGGATAAGGAGGACAGAGTGAGAACAGAGAGAGATTAATAGATCAAGCGGAGAGGCGTATGATGAAAGTTTAGAAGAGTATGGAGAGGAAAGGAAAGGAAATGAAAGGAGAGGAGAAGGATGTGGGGTCAGGGTAAGGTAGGATTGGAGCAGAGAGAAAGGAGGGGTGCGATATGGGGAAGGGAGGAAATTTGAGTAAATCAGTTAGGTGCTATGCGGAGGGGAGAGGTGCAGAAGAGGCTATTTTAATGCAGGGTAGAAATCAGGTGCTTGAGGTGGGGAGAGAAGGAAGTGGCAAACAAAGGAGGAGGGGGAGGCGGCGGGAGGTGTGGAGAAAAAGAGCGAATGAGGTAAAGAGAAAAGTAATGTGGAGGAAAGGAGGGAGGGGGAGATGAGGAGGCAGGCAGGAGGAGGAGGAGAAAAAGTCCCATGAAAAGGTGGGGGCTAAATGAGGAGGAGGAGGAGGGAGCACAAGGATGGATGGATTCATGGATGGATTCATGGATGGATGGATGGATTCATGGATGGATGGATGGATGGATGGATGGATGGATGGATGGATGGATGGAGTATGTGTAGGGTAGAGGATAGAAACAGTGTTGTTGTGCTTTTACGGGAGGACACTGGCTGCACAGAACTGAGGTTGGTAATAAGGCCATAGCTCATGCTGGTGGAGGTGTGTGTGTGTGTTTGTGTTTGAGTGTCTCAGCCAGTCTCCGTCTACACAAGTTGTGTGTCTGTGTGCGCTTGGGTAGCGGAGAGGGAGCAGCCTCTCTCCTATTAGTGACTACCTCTCACTGGATGACTTATATGCACCTCGTTTTTCACCAACAGGATGACAGCAGATGCTCGGGAAGAAACAAACACACATGCACACACACACACACACACACACCCACACACACACATGCACGTTCATACAGGCACAGGAGCGATGACAGGAGAAATCTGCTCCTCCTTCCTGGGAAGAGAGAACGCCATCAGTGCAGAAAAACCAACAGCTTACAACTAAAGAATTTACAATAGAC
Source organism: Thunnus maccoyii (assembly GCF_910596095.1). Taxonomy (NCBI): domain Eukaryota; kingdom Metazoa; phylum Chordata; class Actinopteri; order Scombriformes; family Scombridae; genus Thunnus; species Thunnus maccoyii. Next base: position 38,370,105 of record NC_056534.1, on the reverse strand, counting down.
TGGATTTATTTCATGAGATTCTAAGTAAAGAAGAGTTTTACTTGAAATCAATTACTTGTTAGAAAATACATTGAAAAAGTAATAATTACTCAACATCATAAATAATTAGTTACACTATTCATAACATCAACATCATTCACTTCCATTACTCAAAGGTAGCTTTAAACAACTTCAAAGCCTCCTAACACACATGTAACATGTTCTGTATTTAAAAAGAGACATTATCTTTAAACCAGCAGCTATCTTAACGTTAGCCCCCAGTGACTGCATGCTTCATTCACCCTCCAACTACCAACAAAACCAGATGATTCCTGAATGTAGGCTTGTGTAACTGTGGCTAATGTTTGCAAGCCAGCTAAGAACACAACTGAGACAGCTGTGAAGTTATGTCATTATCTCATTTCTCCTCTTTTGGTATTGGCTAACTGCCTCTGCACACCTCCAGCTCCTGCATCAATCCTCCATTCCTTCTCTCCTGATAAGACAGTAAGGGTAAGTAACTGTAATGTAATAACTGAATTTCAAGCTGTCATCCTTTACACTAATCGTTACTGGTAAAAGTAATCACATTATTATAACACGTTACTAAGTAATGCATTACTGCCCGCTGGTGCATTACTGGTGAAGAAACATTCTTGGAAAAAATGGAAGAAAAGGCAAACAAAACAGAGAGTAGTGGCGGCGTTGGGCAGTAATGTAGCTGATTTACTTGTTCAGTAACGAGTAGTGTAAGGGATTACAGGTTGAAATTCAGTAATTACATTACAGTTACTGATTACTTTTACTCATGGGGGTTGATGTGCTGGCTGTTTTACCCGGATCAATGGAGGGATGATATCAGTACGGTCTCTGCATCCAGCTGACATTCTGCTCCTGAGGAGGAGAAATGTGATTCATAAGTTATCTTATTCACATTTTTTTTGTTCTTGCTTCGGAGGATTTTGAATTGTTTAAAGGCAAAAGCATCTTTGACAGAGCTGAAGGAGTAATGAAAGTAAAGTAATGAGTAATGTAATATGTTACTTTTGCTGCTGAGAAATGTTTAAAGTCATTACTTTTACAATGAGTAATGTGCACTTAGTAATTAATTACAGTTTTCAAGTAACTTGCCCAAAACTGCAAGTTACAACTTGATGATCCAGATGTGAAGCCGGTCATGAGCTGATATGAAATCCATCTGAGCTCAGCCAGTCCATGATGATGATGATGATGAGCACCTGAGGAAAATCTGAGCCCGTTCCACACATGGAAGCAGATCATCCTCTGCTCAGTTAACAACCTAGTGCACGTATAGTAGGTGTCTGAGCACTGTATAATCAATGGCCCTGGGGAATTTTGTAATTGCAAGATCTTTAACAAAATTCCCTGCTATCCTGCAAAGTCCTCACATTTTTACTTCATAAACCCTCTCAAATGCTTTCTCACTTTCCAATCAATCCAATCCAATTCCAATCAAATCAAAGAAGTCTTGTGAGCACTTAAAACAGCCGTCCTAATTGCCTCACAGTTTTACAGAAATACCAAAAGGAAATAAGAGTGTTGTACTGAACAACAAAAAGTTAACGATACCACAGAAATAAACAAACACACACACACAGTTAAAACATCTTTTCAATTTCATCTTGTCCTTTAAAGTGAAAGTTCATTTGTGTTATTGCAATTTACCATCTCCATGGTGACATTTTCTCCCGAGAATGAAGTCTGACCCCATCAGACTCTTCACCCACTGGAGTCCAAGCAAACCCAAGGACTAATGGCTCGGAGAAACGGGATATAAGAATCTATCCCAATAATTTTCACCATTTTAATTAAATTTATGCATATTCTTTCCTGTGAAGAATTTGGGGCAGCTGTATCAGTGAGAGGGAGAAGAAAAAGAGAGAAAGAGAAAATGGGTCACTTTGGCTGAGGGACTGAGAGGCTTCATTAGGAAACCCGTTGCAGTCATTCTGTGGCCACTCTAATTCTGCTCTAGCATTCCTATTCTGCACTCGTGGGATTCCAATATCAGCCTAACATTTGTGACCTCGTCAAAAGTGAGAAAAAAGCAGGTGTCAGGTCATGCTGGTCTCAACCCGCCACCACCTCGGTGACATTCTGCCAACTTTCTCTATTTATTCTGCTTAAATTAATGCTCTGTCTCGCTCGCCTCAGAGCCAAAAATGTCAGAACTTTGCAGGTTCGTAGTGAGAAGAGCTGCAATCACTGTCTTTGCCAGTGAGAGAATTAAGACGTTAGCGCTGAGACAATTTGATGTTAACTGCGCAGGGGGAATTAGATGTACTGTGTAATTTTGCCTTTCAAAGATGATCGCTGAGCAGATGGAACAGGGCAAAGCTCTGTCAGAGTTTCTCCACTTTAGAAGCTCTTCCTCCCTGTTATATCTCATTTGCCCTTTCTCATTTACTATAATTCTCTTTATCTCCCTCTCTCATCTTCACCTCATAACACTTGTTCATTTTTCTTGCTTCTCCTCTGTATTGTAGACGCTTTTCTTTCACTTCTTTTGCTCTCTCAGTCATTCGTTCTTTTTTGCCCCGAGCACAGTAGCGTCTAATATGTCTTTAAAAGTAGGACACCACTGAGTAATTTGTTGCACCTACCAAATGATAATTCAGAATTGTCACCATATATCCATGACTACAGGGCCACCCCAAGCACACAATAGCGTCTGCTGCTCTGGAGAACAGTCATTGTGATTTTCTCCACATTGTAATGTGAAATAGAGTTTTAAAATAGGCCCATGATTATTATACAAAGACATGACACTGTTTAACAGCAGAGATGTTTGTGCCCTTTGTGTAATCCGAGTCATTATACTGCCATTAAATAGAATTTGCTATATTGTAGATTGCTTACAGAAACCCTCTGCTGTCAGGTTTCTTCCAACCACTATCCATGAAGAGAATACCTTCCTTACATTTGAACCCTTTTGCCTGTAATTTTGTGTAGTAACAACAGAATCAAGTGGTTTGGTCTCTCAGGAGACAGAATGAAACATATCATCATTTATGTGAAAAACCCTGGAACTTAAAGGGGCTTTCCATCGGTTCTGCACACGGAGCTCAGTTTAAGTAGTCTTGAGTAATAGCCTGAAAAACACTCCTAATGTCGTCATGGTTTCGGAGCTTGTTTGTGATATCATCAGCGTTATATCAGCCTGGACTGGGAGACTACTACTGCAGACACTGAAGTACATACATGTGTACGAGGCATACAGGGTCTAACTAAAGGATGCTGTCTAGACCCATTATGAGAAACTTGACCCATAGGGACCAAAAGTCACCAAAAGACATCTCTCCCACTGCTCCATCTGTTTTAACCATTTCCTTTCAATCTGTGTTTTGCAAGTCATCCAACTTTATGAGAGTGTAACACTAAATCACTGGAGTTCTCTTTTAATACAGTTTGAACCAGAGAAACACAGTTGGAAGCTCAGAAACCCCTAAACTTTGGCCACTATGTGATAAACAAAAACTATATTCATGCACCATGGTAACCAGATAGTTACAGTGTATGCCACATAACTACCATGGCCCTGGTTTAACTCCACCTGGGGGCCCTTGTTGTGTGTCATGCCCCTCTCTCTCCCCCTTGTTTCTTGTCTGCTTCTCCACTATCAGCTGTCCACATAATTCTTTATATATTGATGCAAATCTGCTCAAATTAAAGACTTGAGAGACCTTAACTACTTTTACTTACTACTTTAATGTAGTATCTATTAATTTATTTTAAATTGAATGTGCTGAAGCATAAAAGAAGAAACTGTCCAAATACTTACTGTCTAGACTATTTAAACTTGCATTAACTGATTTTTGGCCACTTGGGGGCAGCACAAGCAAGCTGTAAACACAAGATTGACATAATTATCACCTTTCAAAGTTGATATGGCAAACATGTTAGCAAACTATTTACACACTCAACAGACAAGGAGCAACATAAGCATTAGTTTGGAGTTGTGTTTCTGGTCAATCTCATATTCATTCCTCTTGTAAATCTGTGTTGACCTGCTACTAACTCCTGAGGGAAATATGCAGCTGTTTGTTTAGCAGTGAAATGCTCCACTATGTTCACTAGCTAGTCATTAACCTTGTTGTTTGGTGCTGGGAAGGTAACAAAGGCTGCAGCGGGTTTATCAAAGCTTTTTACTGCTGCTGGAAACAACACTGATGAGAGCAGTGCCAGTTAAACGCACAATATGTAATTTCAGCCGCTAGGCGTCTCAATCAAAACAATAACAAAAGACGGAGTGTGATGACAGTGTGAAGTAGCAAGGGATCATGGGAGTTGTTGTCTTCGTTGTTAAATAACCAGCTTCACTGGGATAGGATTACTCCAGTGTTCATCATTCAGGATGTTTTTACCCGCAGAGGTCTCCTCCTCTCCAGAACAAACAGACTCAGAGATTACAGGTAAAAACACTGAATAAAGCTGTTTCACCTAAAAAATCAGTGTTTCTCAGACGATGTACGGCAACCACCAGACATCTGATACGGGCTGTTAGCCGAGCTGCTGCTAACACTTGTTCGGTTTATTTCTCTGATAACTTTAGATCCAGACGTTTGGTCAGTTTCTCCCGGGAGCTGAATTACCCGCAGAGGTCTCCTCCTCTCCAAAAACAAACGTACACGCAGATTAAAATCGTTAAAAATACTAATTAAAACTGTTTCACCTAAAAAATCAGTGTTTCTCCGACGATGTTTGGCGACCACCGGACGGGCTGCTAGCCGAGCTGCTGCTAACGTTTGTCCAGTTTATTTCTCTGATAACTTAAGATCCAGACGTCCAATGACTAAAATCCTTCTTCCGGCTAAAAGATATAGTTAAAAACCACCTAAATTTATCATGAAAATGTGGCTTAAAACTGAATAAAAGTCCCAACCACAACGCCGATGTATTATCTTGTATGTGTGTAAGTTATTCTTTGGTAGACGCCATTGTAGCGGACAAACACAGTGCCGCCGTATGCATCTGGTGCGTGTTTACTCTTTGGTAGAGGAGGTATGACGCCATCGACATGCGACCAAATGAAACGGTCCGTTACTTTGATTAAATTACAGATTTCTCTGAGTTTGAACATTGTTGGAAACATTTGGGATAATGTAAGTACACAACTCAACAACATATATAACATAGGTCTAGTTGTTTTTAGGCATTTTAATGTGGAATAATTACATATTATACCTTTAACCAAAACAAAAAAAAGTTATTGGCTGTTACACCAAAACAATGAGCTGAAAGACTATAAAATGCTCTGTAGAACTGGGGAGTATTCAGGTTTAGTGAAAACTCTGTGAACCCTGGAGGAGGGAAATTCTGGGGTTCAGTTCCAGAAAGAGAGGTAACTTAAACTCTGGAGTTTGTGAAATAGTCATATAATTTAATCTACACATGTACATAGACACAAGTTTTCCATTTTTTCCGTGACCCTCAGCACAACTTTCAAGTATGTAAGTATGTTTTGTGCCTGCACCACTTTTTTTCCTGTCAGTTGGGACTCCGGAGCAGAAACACAGACGCTGTGTTGTTTTTTCTCATTTGTTATTCATTTTTTGAAACTATAACTGCTACATTACTCAACATTTAATCACAAGATTTTATCCTTGTTTTTATTTCTTTATTTTAATCTTATTAAGATTTCTGTGTGCAGCATTCACACACACACACACACACACACACACACACAATGTTGGATGACATGACTCACAAAGGGGGATTGTATTGTGGGCAGACTTGGCGCATTCAGCATCTGGCTCGACTCAACCCAAATCATGCCCACAAAGTCTGCCCATAACTTGGGTGTCATGATCGTTGACCAATTAACCTTTAAGGGTCACATGGCCTCAATCGCCCGGTTCTGTCAGTTTGCCCTGTACAACATCAGGAAGATCAGACCCCACTTGTCTGAGCAGGCAGCACAACTCGTGCTACAGGCTCTCGTAATATCACACATTGACTACTGCAATTCCTTCCTGGTAGGCCTCCCCTCATGTACGTTCAAACCTCTGCAGATGATTCAGAATGCGGCAGCACAGCTGGTCTGCAACCAGCCCAAAACAGCACGTCACCCAGCTGTTGATATCCCTCCACTGGCTCCCAGTTGCTGCCAGCATCAAATTCAAAACCCTGACACTTGCTTACAAAACAGCAACTAAAACGGCTCCCACCTACCTGAACTCCCTCATCCAGGTCTACACTCCCTCCCGCTCACTACGCTCTGCCAATGAAAGGCGCCTGGCACCACCACCACAACAGGGCACTGAGTCACTGGCTAGTTCTCCTCCATAGTCCCCCGGTGGTGGAACGAGTTACCAAACTCTGTTTGATTTGTAGAGTCCCTCTCAATCTTAAAGAAAAGACTAAGGACCCAGCTCTTTTGCAAACACCTCTGCACTTGATGGACTGAGGGTAGAGAAAAAACAAAAATACAAAAAAAAAAATCTGCTTCTACGCACTCTATGCACTGCCTCTGTGCACCGTCTGTTGGCATCTATGTCCTATCGGACTCAAACTTAGCTTTATAGCACTTACTTGTGTTGTTCTCACCTGACTAGATCCCTCCTTTTTGGTGTATCAGCTCTCAGATGTGCGTTGCTTTGGATAAAAGCATCTGCTAAATGAAATTGTAAATTGTAAATTTTAATTTTCTCATTTCATAGATTCAAGCCCAGTTTCAGAGAGCACTTTGAAGACCCAATATATAAAATTAAGCTTTTTGTTTGTTTGTTTGTTTGTTTGGTTTTTTATTTTTTAGTGGAATAATGACCAAAATTGGTCACCTTCAGAGATTACACTGTTTTTGACAATCTAGGGCATTACTACAGGCTTGGAGGAAGGTCTGAAGTGCTTGGGTTAGGGTTAGGTTAGGGTTAGGGCTTGGGTTAGGGTTAGGGGTTAGGGTTAGGGGTTAGGGTTCGGGTTAGGGTTAGGGGTTAGGTTTAGGGTTAGGGCTTGGGTTAGGGCCAGGGTTAGGTTTAGGGTTAGGGGTTAGGTTAGGGTTAGGGTTAGGGTTAGGGGTTAGGGTTAGGGTTAGGGGTTAGGGTTAGGGTTAGGGGTTAGGTTTAGGGTTAGGGTTAGGGTTAGGGGTTAGGGTTAGGGTTAGGGGTTAGGGTTAGGGTTAGGGGTTAGGTTAGGGTTAGGGTTAGGGTTAGGGGATAGGGTTAGGGTTAGGGGTTAGGGTTAGGGGTTAGGTTTAGGGTTAGGGTTAGGGGTTAGGTTAGGGTTAGGGGTTAGGGTTCGGGTTAGGGTTAGGGGTTAGGGTTAGGGGTTAGGTTTAGGGTTAGGGTTAGGGGTTAGGTTAGGGTTAGGGTTAGGGGTTAGGTTAGGGTTAGGGGTTAGGGTTAGGGTTAGGTTAGGGGTTAGGGTTAGGGTTAGGGCTGCAAAGACCAATCCCTTCTCATTCCCAGGTTTACATATACCGATGCATGCGTTGGCTACTGTTTACACAACCCTGGATATTTTTTTGTATCTGTATGATTCTTGGTTTGGGGATTTTATGTCAGCATGACACAGCCCATTCAATCAGAATCTGTTTTATTATCCAGTGCAAGCATTTTGGATTTGGGTTGCAGTCAACTGGTGGCAATTTGTAATGGAATGAAGCCCACCGATGGCAGACAGCCCAAAACAGTAGATGAATGCACCACGTCCACCCACAGCACAATGCCCTTCAGTAACCTTCTGCTGTCAAAAACTGACAAAAAAAATACTTTACCTCTCAGAATCCAAGGAGAAATAATTGTATTGTTGAGTTATCAAGGACATTTTCGTGTTTTTGTGTTGAGAAATGTTGAGGGTATCATTAAAATCGACTGTGGAAAATACTTGGGTGGGACTGACGTGGACTTAAGCTGAATAAATATATGTAAAATGATTAATTAAGGAATTTCAAGTCTGGTAAATGATGACTTAATGGACTACGCCGAATACAACTTTATTGTGTAAATTTATTGATACTTTTGTTCACTCTGACTCAGGTTCAGTCACTGCTATATTTTTTAAAGATAAATGTTCACAGTGCACAGTACACATGCATCACTGGTTTAAAATGGAGGCTCAGCCTTTTATTTACCTGTTGCCATGGTGAATTGTAGTATCGGAGGTCCATCGATGATGCAGTAGTTTAACTCAGAGTGGACATACTCAGAGTTGATTAAATTGACTCTGGAACCAAAAACTGAGCCTCAGAGTTTGTTAAACCTGCTTTCAGGAATAGACACTTGATTAAATAGCAGTTGGGTTTTTCATTCTCTGTTTGTCACTACAAGCAACATCTTTCACAAGACACATTGTGATCATTTTTATGCCTCTGCACCGGTGACAGCCGTGGCCGGAGGCATTATGGTTTTGGGTTGCCTGTATGTACATCCGTCTGTCCATCCCATTCTTGTGAACGTGATATCTCAGGAATGCCTTGAGAGAATTTCTTCAAATTTGGCATAAATGTCCTCTTGGATTTAAGGATGAACTGATTAGATTTTGGTGGTCCAAGGTCGCTGTGATCTCACATCTGTCCCATTCTCATGAACCCAATATCTCAGGAACACAAGGAGGGTATTTCATTACATCTAGCACAAACATCCACTTGGACTCAAGGATGAACTGACTAGAATTTGGTGGTCAAAGGTCAAAGGTCAAGGTCACTGTAACCTCACAAATACGTTTTTGGCCGTAACTCAAGGCACTTACTGTAATACCTTTTATAAAATTCCTTATTTAAAGTCTTCACTACAAATATTGTATGAGTCTGGACAGACATGGACGTGGTTGGTGAAGGCATATAACCACGAGGCAATGTTTTTTGTTTGCATTAACATAAAAACATTAACTAGTGTGGCTTAAAAATAGTGGAATATCATATAATTCATAGTTTAAAAGCCGTATATGTTCTAACAAGGAACTCCAACCCCTTAACCCTAATGTAATTAAACATGAAGTCAAAGGCTTTATGTTTTAATTGTTGCATATTTCTCTCATTGTTCTTATTCAGATATCTGTATCTCATGGTAGAAACGTTTGCTCGAGAATATCGATAGAGGCATGAGATTTAACAAACAACTCTTTGGTTTAAATTCAGTTGCATTTGGTATGTTAAATCAAGACACGAAGGCACTGGAGCATTGTAATCTGGCTTGACTCAAAATGCCAGATGTAGCTGTACTTATCCTACTTTAGGTTTTAAGAAGAGCTAATTTTTTTATGTAGTTTAGGATTAAAGTGTGACTTGAATTTCTATCCTGTGTCTGTATCTCTTCACTGTCTTCCTGTTATCTTGCTGTCTCGTGTGCATGTTGTTTGATGAGTGGAGGCACACAAGGACCATTACTGTACTGTAGTTCAATAATCCTCATTCCACTGTAAGCCTTTTTAATGTCTCAAGAGCTTTAAAAACAATTGGTCAGTCCTTTTGAAGGCTTCATTGACTTATGCAGGCATTTGTGCACCATGTATCCTCTCAGAATGCATCCTTCAGGGGGCAGATGAGACGCCTATCCCTTTGTGTAAATTCCCATACACATATACAAGTTTGAAACAAGTTCAAGTTGTTTACGCACAACTGTGTCACGCTGTTGTGAGGGTCCCTGTTGCCCACTTGATCTTCAGTAACCTCCTTAACATTCTGGGCAAACTTCTATCAGTGCTGCATACACAACTCAAAAGAGTAAACACATTTATAAAGTTAAATTTGCTGCTAAATTATTATTTTTGTATGTTTGTAGGTAATCATGTCAGTATTATACATGGCTCTACTGTGACACTACATTTAAAGTGGGGCTTAAGGGACAGCCATCTGATGCCAGCTCTGATGCCCATTCTCCTGCCCTGCTTACCCACTTGCCTTGATGTTGAGCCCTCTTGACAGAAACCTAAGAAGAGTATTTCACACATGCTGAGTGAAGCCAAACCAAAGTAAACCAAATTCTACTGAGCTGCCCTGGTTAGGGTAAGACATCAAAAAAATATCTGGGCCATTGCTGTGCAGATCAGTGCAGGAATAGTTGGTTCATGGTGTGAAAAGGGTATGTGAAATCACTTCACTGACCTAAATAATATGCCACTTTGCCCTGACTCATTTCCACCACCAGCAGAAACCTTAAAGGTGATGTCCACATAGAACACCTAGAGTTGAATTCCCTTCGTATACTACCAGTATTGTGACTCTCACTGAATAGTAAGTTCAGCCATCAACATAAAAGGGATTCAAAGGCTGCTCTGAAGGGCTCCCATGGGAATCCCCATGGAGATTCAAAGCAACTAAAAGGGTTTTCAGACAGACTTTCACCGTGGGTGCCATTTTATCACATAAAAATCGTGGAGGATACTACAGTAATGCCGTGCTCACCAGAAACAGGATAAACTTGACTTATTGTGTAAGTGCTGTAAAGCAGAATTGCTTGCGCCAACACAAGCTTTCCAAATGATCTAGTTCCCAAACTCTTCCTCTCCCGCACAAGGCTGAAGAGGCTTTAATTACTTCTGCTGGGCCAGCACAGGTGAAACACATTCTCGCTAACAAGGTGGTTTCCAGCCAGGGGAGCACTGAAACCCGATAGGAAAACAACATGATGGAGGAAAACTGGCGCCCGCAATAGAGGGTAACCGATGCTTATAATAATCCTCCACCCAACTGATTTCACCAGCTATTGTCAGATCGTTACAGAAGAAACATGGTGCAAGTGGAAAGGAATCCAGGGAGGAATGTGTCATCAACTGAAAATAAAGTGTGAACCAGTTTTCACACACAGCATACATACATATCTCACAGCGCGCATGTATGCAAGCTGGGGCAGCACTGAATCTATCTCATGTCTTACACAAATCTTCAGAGCCAGGCAAAGGCACAGATTCTTCACATGGCTTTTCATTACACAATGTGAGATGATGCCACTTTGACTTAAAAGCAACTCATGTTTATGGGGGCAAATAATGCAGCAGTAATGACATATGTGCCAATTTTAATTTGTGATTAAGTCACTGGTGATCTTTACATCATTGTATCCTGTAGTTAATGTATGCTGCCATCATCGTCTCTGCCCTTATTTAGTAAGTCGGTCAGCAGCACAAACACAGGAGTGGTGTAACAGCACAGACTAGTGGTGAATCTTTGATATGGCATGTTGTTCCAGTTTCCAATGCAGAATCATTCTAACCATCTTAACATTGTCAAGTGTGCATGTACAGTAATCTCATTCTTGTTTTTCTTGCTATTTAATATCATGAATATCATTTTTCACAGCCTACTGCAAAGTGAATTTTTCTAAGGTTTAAAACTGGATTTTATAAAAAAAAAAAAAAAGAACTGTGTGACAGCCGATGATCCTCTGAGACACATCCTGAATTTGCTCCACCAGCAGAATGATGTCTATTTTGCCACAACTTGATGAACTCTACTGCGCTTCATAGATGGCAGAAGAATTCAGAATAACGGCAGCTGACAAGAGTTACATCTGGATGTGCGTGTGCGTGTATATGTACACGGTCTCTCTTTGCTTACGTTTCACACACTTCTGTGCTAGTATTCACACGTGTGTCCTAATGCAACCCCTTTGATCTGTCAGAGTGTGTACTTATCATACTGAGGTGCTGTAGGCTTTTCCCACTCCGGCTTCTCAGCCCCTCATCCCCTCATGGCCCATACAGCTTGTAAGTAGCTGGCATGGGAGCCTTAAAAGCCTTAAAAGCCCCCAGTATAAGAGTTGAGCCGGGGCTGTCCATTTGACCCAGCCTGCTTTCCGAACAACGCAGCCACAGTGGTTGAACTCGGGTTGCGCGTTGGATGCTTCATTCTGAACGCTATGGCATAAACACACACAAACACACACACACACACACCAATGCAAGTCAAGTGCAAGCAGACACAAACACAGAGAACTTAGTTGAAAGCCAGAGTTGGCTTTAAGAGCACTGAGTTCTGAAAGGCTAAGACTCTGTTCTTAATCCCTTTTCTACTTTTCTTCTTCCCTTCCCCACACCACCCCCTTTTGATTTCTCTCTATCTCTCTCTCTCTCTCTCACTCACAGGAGAATTCTGGGGAGATTTCTTACTCTTTCATTCCTCAAAGATGAAGCAGCACAGTGGACCTGTTTACTAAAGCAGGTAGGAACTGATTATCATGATGACCTTCAAACTGACACATGCACAGCCTCCCCTCACTGTCAAAAGCAGTTTTGTCCTGGGCCAGATTTGTTTATGATTTGTGTTGCTAAAAGGCTTTTGCCATGTCCACTGAGAAACACGGAGAGGGAGCACAAGAAGAAAAGGGTGGGATCTTCTTTTTGGGAAAGAGAGCGATGGAAGCGCAGCGAGAGAGACTCATCCTCAGGGACAGAAAGACACAGGATGAAAGTTTAACCAAACATTAGCTCCCCACAAATCTGCTGCCGTCGCAGTGGACAGACTGGGAGGAAGACATGCAAAGAGACAGACAGGACAAGACAGAGCAGCGATCCCCAGCTGTTTTTAAAATGCTGTCTCTGATACATTATTGAATATGCAGCTCTCCAACGCATCGCTGAGCTTTCCTCTCATGTTAGTGCTCAAGTTCGCATAGCGTCACCATTCTAAATATAAAGCATTCGCTCACCCCTCTTCGGTTTGTTAAAAGATGCAGAGGCTGCACGTAGGCTGTGTGTGTTGCTCTGAGTGGCACTTTCCTTTTTTAAGGTTGGCTAGAGTTTGTGTGTGTGACGCATTTTGGTAACAAGCCTCCGCAAAATTCAAAAAACACAAAAATAGATTTCATCAAACTCTTTGAAAGTATTGTTAGATAATGCATAGAGTATACTGAAGCGATCAGAGCGCTTCACTGGGAGTTGCATGTACTGTACACCGCTGAAGGAAGGAAGATGTTATCAGGAGGATTGATTTTGAATCAGAGACAGCACTGCTGGTCTATCCACTGCAGCAGTAACTTAGTTTTTGTAACTCAACCCCTTAGTTCTCACAGTTTAACAAGTTTCTATTATGGTTGATGTCCTGAGGTCAGTGTCCTGAGAATATGTGTAGGTGGAGTACCAGATCTGGTCTACAGGTGGCAGCAGAGCAACATACCCAGCAGGCCTGTTTCTGTAGCAGACTTGATTGGCCCATTTTACCAGCCAGTCTCTCAGTGGGCATCCCTTCATTTATCTCTCTGTCTCAGCCAAGACAGGTTTTCAAGCAAATGATTCTTCCTGGCCAAAAAAAAAAAAAAAAACACCAATCAATATTTTTTCTTTTTTTTGTTGATAGATCAAGTGAACAGACAGTCAGTTCAAACTCACATGAGAAAATCTTGTCCTGTTCTATTTCAGCTCCCACTCTTAAACTTCATGTTCCAGGATGAACCATGAGCAAAGGTAAGAAACTTGTCTTTAACTTGACCTTATTTCAGTGTGTGTGTGTGTGTGTGTGTGTGTGTGTGTGTGTGTGTGTGTGTGAACATATGTTTGTGAGCACGTGTAAAGATGCAAGCCTTCCTATCTGTTTGTGAGGATGCATCTGGGTCCAAGTGCTGCCGGGGGTGCATCAGTATATGCAGTTGTATCCGTGTTTGAGGGTGTGTGTGTGTCTCTTCTTTCTGACAGATGTTGTAACGACATGATTAGCCCTCTGGCTGCCAGTAGCTCCGTGTGAGGTTGCTATAGTGACTGTGGGTTGAGTGTTGGGGAGGCCAGAGTGGAATATGAGGGTGCCGAGGATGAGGAGAGGGGGTGGAATAGGAAATGAAGTGCCTGGTGCCTCCGGCCTCTGTGTGTGTGTGTGCGATTGTGTTTTGTTTTTTTGTGTGTGTGTGCGTGAGTAGGTGTGTTTGTGTGAGGCTGATGCCTGTTAGTTTGTATATTTGTACAAAGAGCTCAGCATTGAAGAGACACTCATCTGTGTAATTGGGAATTTGATCAAGATAACTCACTTAAACATGCAGTCAATCATGTATACAGACACACACACACACACACACACACACACACACACACACATATGTTGTGTCTGTGCAGGAGCAACCAGAGGAGGGATCCTGTAATGGCTGCAGCGGCAGCGTGGGTTGAGAGTGACTTGCTCTGCCTCACAGACCAACACCATGAGTGGGTCGCACTTGATGTCACTTATCACTTAAATTGTCACATCAATGGCGCTGTTGTGCAAATTGGCACAAGCAAGAGTAAAGGCCCCCCCCCCCTGCCTTTGAGAAATTAGGGACTATTTAGCTGCATGATTTGAAGCACCATGCGGCCTGAAGATCAAGGCTTTCAACTGAGTTTAGTTTAGTTGATTATTGTCCGTGTGTGTCTTCAGGCAGTTGTTCTCAACCTGAAGGTTCCCGATCAACAAAGCAACACATATAATAGTATATTATAATATAGTACATATTAGCTTTGTCTTATGTTGAAGTGGCACTAACTGTGCTAGAAACTGTGATAAATGTACATGAGAGAAAACGATTTACTTTACAACTTATAATGCACAAAACCAGAAGACCCTTAAATGTTAAAAGTTATTAGACCAGCGGTTCCCAAAGTGGGGGGGGGGGGGGGGGGGGGGGGGGGGGGGGGGGCAGGCCAAGGGGTGCCGCAAAACCTTTCATGTCATTCTACATTTATTGTGCATTTTTAATCTTTTCATCAGTTATTTCACCACATTAAATTGAGGTGACATTTATATTAATTATGTTTTAAAATACATGAAAACAGTATTTAAGATGTTTAACATGCAGAGTAGCTCAGCTAATGACATTGTAGGAGTTTGCATGACATAAAATGTCTTATTTAGGGATGCCGTGGTCTAAAAATGTTTATATCAGGTGGAAGATTATGCTCAGCTGTCACTCATCCTGACCTGCTGCTCATTTCTAGCTGACTATCAGTGATGGGATTCATGTGTTTTTAGTGAGCCAGATCATTTGGCTCAGCAATAAGAGCCGTCTCTCTCAGCTCCCAAACGCCACTTCTGACTTTTATCATTCAGCCAAATTTAGCAATGTTTTGACCTGTGATTGGTTTGTGTGCACATATATCACTTAAATTATTCAATGTAATTATACTACTAATAATATAATCTCTGGAATACCATCGTTTCACATTATGTAATTTAAAAACATCAAACACTATTACAGGTGTATTGAACGTTTCGTTTGTATTGAACCAGTGTTGCTAATGCTAAATGAGAAAACAACATCTGGCAGCTAAAGTCCCTGAGAACTGAAGACTTCCTCATTAATAACAGAACTCCAGTTATTCAAACTACTTTTATTTGTATATTGCTCACATATAAATACATAGAGGCCGTTTTATCTGTACACAGCAACTGTTGCCTTTTTTATACTTTATTGCAGGAATGTATTTTAAATAGGCTGACATTTGTACTTCTAGCATTCTTACAACACTTTACAGTATTTACACTGTTTTACAGTAAATCAAAAACAACATAAATACACATATGAGAAAAGTAAAAGCATTTTTCTGTTGCCTTTGCTGATATGAAAATAACACATGTGAATGTCATATTTTGATATAGGAAGTCACTGGTCATTTAAAACCCTATTTAAGTATAACGGAGGGTTACCTGTGTATTCATGTCAAGTTTGGCATTTTTGGACATTGCAGTGTCTATTGCTAACATTTATTATGTGCTTTTGGTTTGAGAGACATATTTATCCATTTGTCCTTATTTCTTGTGTTTGTGTGTTAATAATATATGGATTTCATCTGTGATGTATTTTCTCTTCCTGATAATTTAATAGAAAAGGATCAAATAGACAATACAAATACATAAACATATTAAATGTTAATGCGAATAGGAAAACCAGGAGACAGGAGAGCTAAAGAAATATGTGACAGGGTGTATTCAAATTTTAATATCTTAATCACAGAGTTGAGAAACACTGTCACAACTCTGAATGAGCTGATGTGTTCTCGTTGGGAAACCTGAAGTGAACCAATCTGGTTTTATGTGACAATCTGCTGCTGCCGGTACACAGCGAAGCATTCACACGGTAGTTTCCTGTATCTCAACAATGTGCAGCCTGCTGTGTATAATAGTCATTGTGAGAGATATAATGTTCTGTACCATACAGGGCTGGCTTCACACAGGGATTACACCTAGATGATTCTTCAGTAGCGAATTTAGTCTCGGGTAGCCGAGTTTAATCCATGCCTGTGGAAGCGGACCACAGTGCTGCGGAGCTGTGGCCAGATATGACAGAGAACAGAGAGCAGCCAGATTAGTTCATACAAGGAAGAGGGCTGAGCTTGAAGCTGCCTGACGGAGCGTCTCTTGACAGCTCCGCCCAAATCTCTCTACTCTCTCTGATGCAGTCTGAGGGAAACATTGTTCCTTTTTTCATTGTTTATTTGTCAGGGACAATGCAAAAACCATTGTAACAGGTTACAATAACATGAGATAGATGTGTTGCATACAGGATTTCTAGCCAAGGCTAATTTGTGACCCTTGACCCTGGTTAGGCTTTTCTAAGTTCATTGACTGTCTCCTTCTTTCTCCTGCTGTCTTATGTCCCTCTTTGTGAAGTGAATGTGAGAAAGAGTGTGTGTGTGTGTGTGTGTGTGTGTGTGTGTGTGTGTGTGTGTGTGTGTGTGTGTGTGTGTGTCTTATCGCTTCATTAGCCTGTGAATTTCTGGGTCATTCGTAGCCTTGTTCCCACTGTCTCAGATGCTGTAATTACCCTCACGTGAGTCACATCTGATAATTAGGATGGTCCGAGAGGGACTCAGCCACACACAAAGACACATACTGTGCACGCTTACACATATGACACACATGCCCACATACACACACACACACACACACACACACACATCAGTCATTAGTGGGGAGCTTAACATGCAGTACAGTGCTAATGGGATTATCATTGCTGAGGGTCTCACTCATCAACCTCTTACTCCTCTCTCTATTCATCATGCACCATTTTGAAACGCTGAGGAGAACTGGTCATTTCTACATGATCTCTTTCTTTCTGTCTTCCTTCCTTCCTTCCTTCCTTGCTTCCTTGCTTCCTTCCTTCCTTCCTTCCTTCCTTCCTTCCTTCCTTCCTTGCTTCCTTGCTTCCTTCACATACATTCCCAGGTGTCTTTCATCAGTGTTACAGTAAGTTCAGTGTTGTTACAGCAGACCCTATAGGGAGCCCTTGTAGCCTAAGGGTTAGAAGTACCAACCATATAATCACATCATCCGTGGTTGGAGTGTGTGTCAGGAACTTTGTGTGCACCTGTTGTTATCTCCTTCTTATTTCCTGTCTGTCTCTGCTTTAACTCTCCAGTAAAGGCACAGAAATGTCAATAAATATACTTCTAGAGTCGTGGTTCCCAGCCTTTTGGCTGGTGACCCCATAGAACAAAGACATGCGTTGCGACCCACAATCATGATTTGTGTTTGTCTACCAGTTTTTAACAGTTTAACTAGAGTTTTTTTTTTCTTTTTTTATTATTGGAAATATATTTAGAGGCCTATTGGGGAAAATTATGGTGATTTTCTATCTTATTGTCAACAGATTTCATGTGCAGAGCCAAACCAACAATGATCTCATCCTACTTATAAGTTTGTGTGTATCCAAAGCCTCATATATTGTATTAATTTACGCTGCAGACCTCCGTTATTGTCCAAAAACATTTAAAAACATGTCAGTGAACCACACTGTTACACTGGGTGACATGTTGCTTCACCACAAAGGCAATGCTTACTGTAAGGACTAATGACAACAATCCCATTTTCAGTCTCCAGAGAGGGCTTCCTTGGTAGAGACACCACTTTGAACGCACTTTTGTTTTTAGAGCTTTGCTAGCTTGTTGTGCTACATATCACAACCTCCTGACTTTGTGCTACATTGTAAATTTCTCAAAGAACTTCAACTATGACAAAACAAACTTATTTGGAACAATTTTATGTAGCAGAAATATATTTTTTCTGCTTTCTGATCCTTTTTATCATCTTGGGACCCCTTATGTTTATCTTATGATCCCTTGTGATGGTCTAGACCCCCAGGTTGGAAACCATGTCTCTTTAAGGTACACAAAGAGGAAAAGGGGGATATGCACCTGTGTGGTTGTCATGTAATGTCTGTTATTGCAGTTAATTCTGGACTTAAAGTGAACTGAGAGAACTACTGTAACTGTTGTTCTGCTCTACTTTATTCTTTGGTTGCACTGACATATTCACCTCTCTCCATCTCAACCATTCTCGGCTCTCTCTCCCATCATCACTGCAGCCATTTCATCGGCTCATTTAATAGTAATATTACCCGTAAGCATTCAATTTTCTGTGTTTATTCTGTTGACTGCAATTGCAATGGAGATATTGACAGCAGAGTGCAGAGTGATTCTGTCCAGGCCATTGTGTTGAGTGGTTGATGACTGGAGGGCTATCTATGGCTTTACATATAGTGTGGAAGGCGTGGGAAAGAGAGGCCCTCTGAGAGCCAAAAGCTTAAATACCATAGAAATAAAGAGACAAGTCACACATGCACACACACTAATGCACACACAGGCAGTGGATTAGGATGGGGATTATGGAAGCATAGCTGTAAAACAGGCAGAGACAGATCAGTGTCATACTTCATAAACACACACACACACACTGGATGTGTATTAAGAATGTACAGTAGGATGGATTTATTCTGAGGTGGATGGCATGATGACCAAGGTTCAGTTCAACAGGGCATCAAAGACATTTTGGCAATCAATTATTTAACTTGAAAGGCAGGAAAAGAAAGCTACAGAGATGTCATGCCTCCGTCATAAAGTTGTTTTTTTTTAATGTCCTGTTGAGTGAGTTACACAAAGAACACAAAGAACTACAATCAGCTGTCAAACCAAGCTGGAAAATTTCTACCATAACATAGAAAAGACAATCCTGACATATTCATCAAGCAAACAGATCTTTACATCATCACCTCCAACATGACATATTATTATTACATGGTGAGCCACTTGACTTTATCAACAAGAACAGAAAGATTGGGGAAAGCCCTGGTTGCATTTTCCCAAATCATCTGGATATGAAAGCAATACAGCAAAAAACAAAAGTTCATTTGTGTGACAGTAACTTCATCTTTGTCCGTCTTTGTCTTTTGTCTGAATGGTGGCGAGTAAAGAATGATGGCGTTCCACAATGGATTCCTGAGAAGGCCATGTTTCATCTTCTGGCCTAACAAGATCACAAATCTGGAACTGTACAAAAAATATCATCATCATTGAAATAAGGCGACTAGGATGAACAGTGGCAGATCGCATCCCAAAGGCTGCACTGCGATGAACTCCTCTAGGGAAAAAACCCCAGAAAGACCAAAAATACTTGATGATGAACCTAGATTGGGGTTCATGTTGCCAAGTAGGGAACAATAGAGGAAGCTCATTGTGGCGTTATATACCACAGGGGACAAAGAGGATTAAATACTGTATAATGAAGTATCTACAGTCTAGATGGGGTAACGTCATCTACTTTGTAACCTCTTTTATATCTTACATATCTACAGTGCAGGTGAATGACAGTAAATGTAAAACTACATATTTTCAGGTTCTGAGACATCCGAAACCTTTTCTGCTTTGACATTTCTATCATCACCCCAATATAATGGAGGTGAATGGAATTTCTCTTATAATGCACACAACTGAAAAATTAGATTTTAGAAATTCAACAGCAACTTGTCTTTGTAGTGTTCCACAGTTTCTACCACAGTTTTCATTGAGACGTTTATTTAATTCAAGTATTCAGAGGAAAGCTTTTCACAATGAGGTCAGCTGGTTAGCCTGAGTAACTGGATTTATTTTCCCTCAAATATATTCCTGGTGAATATTTATTATATAAATTTTCACTGCTTTGAGCACCACAAATGAAATTTTATTCACCTCCATTAAGCTGAGGTGGCTACAGAAATCTCTAAACCTGAACACATGATTAGGGTGAACTGACCCTTTAAACACCAAAACGATCATATTAAAAAAAATAACTGCAAAAAAATATACTGAAATATTTGGAAACTTGCTTCTTTTTAAAAAAAAAAAAATTGGTAGATCTAAGTTTAAAATGCCAAGTTAGCATTGTAATTCACATTGACGTCCATCTGCCTCCTTTTCATTACTCACTGTTCAAACTCTGCTCGGCAAAAATCAATTAATTCTATAGATTAGACTGAAAAATCGTTATATGTCCAACTCTAATTATCACAGGAGCTTTC
The DNA here is from genome assembly GCF_910596095.1 of Thunnus maccoyii. NCBI lineage: Eukaryota > Metazoa > Chordata > Actinopteri > Scombriformes > Scombridae > Thunnus > Thunnus maccoyii. The sequence continues at coordinate 38,349,940 of NC_056534.1, read as the reverse complement.
TGCCAGCACTGCGGTCATATTAACATCCACAATGGCTGGAGGACTATCTAACTAACCATAACCCAAAATCATAAAACTAAGTGTGATGAAGACATACAGGCGCAGCTTTAAAATGAGGAAACGAGAGGGAACAGTTCACCGAGCAACGCTCTGAAAGGGCCCTACAGTGTGTTCTCGGAGATGAAATGCAAAGTGATACTGTCATGCTAGACTTTGTCATGTGATGTTTAAGAATCTGGCCACACGCTGGTCACAGCCCAGTCACATACTGCTCACACACATGATGGCGTACTAGTCATACATTGACTGAGCGCCTCAATCTGTGGCCATCTGTGCTCCGGCCCTGCTGCATCAGGCATGTCTTGGTCACCAGGCATCTGTCATCAGCACACAACTCACTGGAGGTCTGTGGCTCCCCATGATCCCATCTTCTCTACAACTGTCAAATATAATCATCAAACTCTCGTTGGCTTCCTTTTATATTCACTCTGCATATTTCCCCCTGGCGTCCTCAAAATCTCCCCTCTCAGTCTCCACCTCCTCCTCCTCGTCTACATTTCTCCTCTCTTCTTTCAGTATGCTGAAATACATAACTAGCAATTTGCTCAATCTCTCCCAGTGTGACACACATACACACACACACACACATGCGTACACACATGCACACACAGACACATGCAGAGGCATCCAGTCCACAAGAGCTGCTGTGGTGTATAATGACAGATAATTGGCTATTGTGGGTTTGCCCTCGGCAGCAGGAACCAATCACAGTGACAGCCACTTCTCCATGACCCATGTGTGTGTTCACGTGAATGTGCGCGCGTGCGTGTCGTTCTGAATGTGTGTGAGGTGCTGATTGTATTTTATTTTGCTGTCTGCCTTTGTTGCTCTGTGTATGTAAAGTAATTGCTGGTCCAGCGTGGACAGTGTGGAACTGACCGCTCTTTTTGTACTTAATATCCTGTCATTGTTGCATTTATCTAAACATAAATAAGCAATTCAGTTGTATCATATGCATTTGTGGGTGTGTGCACATAGAGTGTGCATATCCACTGCTGTCCAATATTTCACTGAATCATAATATGTGTATAATTTTTTTTTAAATCTATGCAATCTGAACACAAATGCACTGACATATGAGGTCTGCACACAGGTATCACCTCAATAAAAAGCCCTTATTATGTGCTTATTACTGCTCAGTGCTCCTCATTGTACATTCTCAGGGTTTATGCACATGCCCAGAGGATCCGCAGCGCCACACAATGCAGCCTTGCTGTTCTCCACTAATGTGATAGCTGCTTAGCTTGTCACTCGTCACTCATTTTGATGGTGTCAGCAGCCCTGCTTAATGGCCTGTCTGCTTGCAGTTTGAATGGAACCTGTTGACTTCAACTGCTTCAAACTAGTCATAATAATCATTTCTTTTCTTTTTTTCTTTTTTTTAATAATCCTGATGTGTTCTTTCACGCTGGGGTGAATTGTAGCCGCATCAGCAAGAGCCTTTAAAATGGAGGCTGTCTCCCTCCTTCTCCTTTCCTTTATCTTTCTTTTTTATTTATTTTTTTCATTTAATTTTTTCCTCGCTTCTGTTTTCTGTCTCTCTTTCTCTGTCACTTCCTCTTCTCTTGCTGTTTTTTCTCTTTCCCTGTTTGCACCGATTCTCATTTCCGCTCCTTCAATAGTAGAGAGCGCTCATCCAACCCGAGCACACACACTAAATGAGATCCTGTGTGTGTGTGTGTGTGCTATGCGTGCGTGCGTGCAGCTTTGACTCTGTAAATATGATCTTTTATGTATTGCTAATATGTGCTACCACAAAAATGTGCACATTTGCGTGCGTGTGAGGAGGAGGAGGGGTTGTGTACTTCATCATACCAGTCAGCTCAATACTCCCAAATGCAATTTCCTCAATGTGAAAAGAGCAGTCTGGATGTTCATCATTCTATACTCTTTTCTTTAGGACTGCTAGGCTGCTCGCTCTCGTCTGCTTTTTTCCGCCCTCATTTTCACTATTCTGACTATGCGAACAAACACACACACACATGCACACACACTCTGCAAGTCATACCTTCCTGCCTTTTGTGGAGCAGAGAGGATCTGTCTCTTGTGCATGATTAAAGTGCATATCACAGCATGTTTCCTGAGTGTTTCTTTGTAATGCTGCTTAACATTCTGAGCCTATAACATATAATTCAGCCCAGCCGAGCTCATCTGTGTTGCGTTTGTGAAAATCAATTCTGGCAATGGAGATTTTTACAGTTCTATATAGATAAAAACACATTTCAGCACCGGCTCCGGTAAATTGATCAATTCATGGCTCCAAAAGCTCAGAATTACCTTTTTCTTCCCCCACAGATAAGCCAGAGGAGGATCGCTATTGTCAGAGCAAAATCAACTTGTTTACGTCTCGAGTCAAAAAGACTCAATCAGTGCCTCTTAACACCTGAATAAGGAAGAAATCATAAAAGGAAGGTTGGCTGCAGAGCGAATTGGGACATAAAACATGTTGTTATTGGTGTTTATTCTTGTAGTGTAATCCAGATATAGGATTACAGATAAGGATATAGCTTTCATATAGCTTTCATATAGCTTTCATATAGCTTTCATATAGCTTTCATATAGCTTTCATATAGGTGTAATAAAGCAACCACCAGCCTTTCCCCTGACACCGTCCCCCCCACCCCCACAACCCCAACTGCTTGCGCTGTGCTTGTGAGCTACATACATTAGTGTCTCTCTCTATGAAATTATGGTTGTAATTGTCCAGGTGCAACTAGGGAAGGTGCCATCTTTAATAACAGCCAAGCCTCTAATGGTTAGCAGCCCACTGCAGCCTCACATGTCCAGGAAGAAAACAAATGACTGAAGAACTGGCAACTGCCAGGTCAGTGCCTCAAGGAAGGAAGGCATAATGATGTGGTGTGTGTGTGTGTGTGTGTGTGTGTGTGTGTGTGTGTGTGTGTGTGTGTGTGCACGTACGGCTACACAACAGCACTAAGAGGAAAAAGATGTGTGTGTCTATCATGAAGTCATCAATCTTTGAAGTTGAAGGGATGTTTTTCAGTGTACATATGTGTGTACAGTGAGGGTGGGGGGGTCAAGTGTATGTGTGGAGTTATTAATCATTAACCATCAATGATTAAGGCGGGTGTGTGTCTGTGCGAGTGGGTGGCACTGCAACTGTCTCTCTATGATGCTGAGATTAGAGGAAATTATTGAAATGTCATGGCTTTAATGGGCTGCTGCTCTGCACCCCTTCTCATAAGTCATGTGTTCATCTTTCAAGGTGATGAAACGAGGACCCGTTTGCTGAGTCTATGTGTGTTTTTAAACTTTTTTTTTTTCGCTTATCATATCATTATTCTCTACTTCTATTCTACTTTTCACTCAGGAGACTTTAGCAGCCTGATTTTCCATGCATACAGGGCCTGTTGACACCATAATGTTCATTATTGGTGAATCTGCCAGTTATTTGATTAACTGATTCAATGTTTGGTCTATAAAATGACAGAAAATTGTGAAAAATGCTCATCATATTTTCACACAACTTGACATATTGTGTATTTTGTCCAACCAACAGTTTAATACCCAAATGTAGAAGACTAAGAAAACTAGCAAATGATCACATTTAAGATGCCAAAACTAGTGACTGTTTGGCATTCTTGCTTTAAAAAAGTGACTTAAATAATTAATTAACAAATTTGTTGCTGATTACAGCAATTATCTGTTGATCAACTAATGGATTAATCAACTAATCTTATCAGCTCTAATGTTCTTGGAGACTTTCTTTCTTTCCACAGTTTGTCCACAGAGCAGACCTTTCTCATGGCAAACATATTGACTTATCAAACACAAGAGCTCCAGTGCTCTAGTATCATGCACACTGACTCACTGACCCAGTGGCACGGCTAAATAGGTTTTTCCTCTTATGATGCTGTGGGAAAGGTCGGCTGGTACACTGATACTGGTCAGTCCAAGATGTAGATACAGTTATGCACCAGCAGTCCTGGTATACTTTGAAGTGAGGCTTTCTTTTACAGTGTTTTTTCTGACCAGGATTGAAACTGTTCTGCAGATACTCACCAGTGCCTTTAGTGCCACCATCAAGCCACAGTCGAAACCACTTTATACCAATAACTTTTGAACCCTTTAAAGGTGCAGTGTGTAGAATTTAGTGGCGTCTAGCAGAACAGACTTGTTTTAATTAATGTATAATCAACTGAAAATAAGAATCGTTGTGTTTTCGATACCTCAGAAAGAGAGCGGGTCTCCTTCCACAGAGGCTGCCATATTGCAGCACCATGTTTCTACAGTAGCCCAGAATGGACAAACCAAACACTGGCTCTGGAGAGGGCCTTTAGTGTGACACTGTAGGTTCTTCTACATGCTTGGAGAGGGAGGGGTATTCATTTGGTTGCAATCTACAACCTCACGGCTAGATGCCACTAAATCCTACACACTGGTCCTTTAAAATGAGAAAACTAATTTACAAAGTCAAACTCAGTCAGTCAAAATTTGACAGTTTGAAGGCAAAGAAGTTTCCACCATTCACCATGCAAACTTTCATTCCTCTAGGTTGAAAAACAAAGAAGTGCTGGACATTTTTTTTATTATTACTATTACTATTATATTATTACTATTTATCCTATTTTTGGAGTATTACTTTATTCAAACTCCACATATTGCTGCAGTGTGATAAAAAGAGCATAGGACTTACATGTACCAGGATTAAATCCATAAATGAGCAGGACACTTTCTATGAAAAGCACGTAATCTAAATTGGGAAAATTTCACATGCTTCAACATAACAGCCTGGAGTATTTCATTAAGCCAGCTTCAGCTTGCTAACCCTGTCGCACACAGTATCTCCAACAAAGCACGTTTAAACTCACTTGGCCAAATGTGTGTCTTGGTGCAGGCGTAGAGGACACTGATGTGCTGAACTGGGTTAGTGACTGTAGATAAAGAGTGCTGTGGAAAGGCAGAGTTCATGCATGACTTCAAAACATTGAAAACTGATAAATGAGTTGGTTGACAGTATGTGTAGTATGCCTGCAGGGAGTGTGTGAACCCAAGTGTGTGTGTGGACAGTCATGTGTGTTCATATACAGAATGCATCCATGCATGCACATCCATTGAATATTGAACCCTTATAGCCATACATATTTATCAGTGGATCATTTGAATGTTTAATCAAGAGCTGCTAGATAGTAGTGTAGATATGTGTTGACATTGTGAGGTTGCAGGGGTGTGAAGCAACAAAACAAAAGTAACAACATTATATGCAACACAATTTGCAGCACAGGGAGGATTCGTTGGAGGTATACAACCTCAATGGGTTAGGGTTAGGTTAGTCTGAACACAACAGTGCTTTGCAGCTCAATGTGTGCATGTGTGTGAAGCTATGCAATGAGGCCCATCAACTGAAGCTCCAGCTTCTATTTTAGCCAGTGAAGTTATCTTGATAGCAAAGCCCTTATCTCTTATGTGCGGAGTTATTATCTTTTGAGTGTCCGTGTGTGTGTGTGTGTGTGTGTGTGTGTGTGTGTGAGAGAGACAGAAGTTGTGCACAGCTCCATTGTGTATGTGTGTATGTTTGGGCATAGGAGACACACTGTGCACATTTTACAGTAGTATGAGCATCCCAGTGTGTTTGCTCACCGTATCTTGTCTGTCTCCTGTGTGTGAGGGCTTGCATCTTTGTGGGTGTGTGCAGAGCCGGATTAAAAGGATAGATTACACTAGGCAGAAGTCATTTTGTTTGGTAAACAAACAAAATGACTTTTAACCAGGCCCGGATTAACACAGTGTGGTGCCCTAGGGTGACCACACTTGAAGTGCCCCCCTCCTCCCAATTTACATGTAAAAAAGTGAAATTTATTATAGGTATGAAGACCATAAATGTACAAACATACTACAGAACAATATAAAAAATATATATATAAGAGACAACCAAAAAAACTGATACCATGGGCCTACAAAAACCACACTAGCCCTTCCACTGATGCTCAAATCTGAATGCAACTCACATCCCAATGCAACACGTCATGCTAAATATCATTATTTCCATCATAAATGGTCAGTATGAGGACTACATGCAAAACCATTCTATAGAATGTCTATATAAGCCCAATAACAACTGTTGCAAGCAAACATTTCAACAGCTGAATGATCATAGAGTGCTAGGTGAGGTGATGTGAAGGTATAAGGAATAGCACAGAGACACAATGTATTGCAATGCACAGGTTATTAGAAATGATGGTTGTTTGGTTGTTCAGTTGTTTTCAGAATAGTGTATTTGTGAGTCGTCTTCACACATGGATACATGCAGTAAATTAGGGTTTACCTGCTTTTAACACCCTTTCTACGTTGCTGTTGATGCGTTGCCTTCATCCATTGTCCGTCCTTGTTGCTTGTGATGTTTTTGAGGGTTTTTTGTGTCGTAGAGGAATCATTGGTATCTGTCAAATTTACAACCCGCTGCTGTTTTGCAAATGTAACGTTGGGGCCAAAATCACCTGCCTCCACTGAACCGGAAATACTTTTCCCCGCACACTGGCGCTACTGTAACGTTGTGTATGTTTAAAAAAAATAATAGATAAATATTTAATCATTGAAATTAAGTTTTAGATCTTATTTTTATATGTTTAAAATATTCTGTATATTTTAAAATATATGTTAAACATACAGTTGTCTGGGCACCCGAGTGGCAATGAGGCCCTAGGCATGTGCCTAGAATGCCTGTGCGCTGATCCAGCTCGGAGTGTGTGTGTGTGTGTGTGTGTGTGTGTGTGTGCATGTGTGTGTGTGTGCGCGTCCAGCCTGAGGTTGTGTTTTCTTGTGCCCACTGAGCTGAGGAGTTTCTGCAACAAAAGCACGTTTACACTCCTCCATCTCATTTACATTGCGCTGATGGGAATCTGCTGCACCACTGATTGTGTTTGGTGTTCTAGGTCAGCACACCCAGATAAGTCTGTGTGTGTGTGTGTGTGTGTGTGTGTGTGTGTGTGTGTGTGTGTGTGTTTGTATGTGTGCATGCACGCCAAAAACTGGTTTTAAATTCTGTCGGCCATTTACCCCTTTTTTGCTGACTTCCTGTCTCTTATGCAGATATTCTTACTATGACACTCTGAAAAGCTTTTACACACCAGACATTATACATCCAACAATACAAACATCATATTTGCTGCAGCTCATTGCAAAACTTAAATAGGCTACAAATGTTGTAAGACTCTTAGTGATCCCCAGTGTCTTGAGCTTTGTATGCTGTCATTCATTCAGTCATTCATTTGATACCTTCACTGGGAAGTTTTTTACAACATAATGATGCCAACATGGGGAATTGTATTGTATGGATGTAATGCATCAAATTTCAACAAAACACACACACAAATACATAAAGCTGAATCACTCACATGCATACTGGCATAATCACGTTGTGCACCCTAAGCCCTCTAAGCAGTCCCATCTGGGAAGACTTTTATGCCTCCGCGCCAGCGACAGCCATAGCCAGAGGCATTATGTTTTAGGGTTGTCCATCCGTATGTACGTCCGTCCCATTCTCATGAACACGATATCTCAGGAATGCAAGGAAAGACTTCTCCTTGAGCGAGACATGGTGAGACACAATAACAAACAGACCAGATCAAGTGAAAGGTAAAGAAAGAAGTTTTATTTCTCTGTATGGTCCTTTCCATAATGTTGTCAGACACTTATAATAACAATCTGAGCCAGTCAGTGGAAAAAACAAGCACTCTTAGTGGACGTACATGGACGGGGTGCTATTGCCCCAAAGGATTACATTGCAGTCCATTTCGCAGCTGCCAGCTGAAGCGCTCTTGCTCAATACTGGACCAATTTCAAGAATTGTTGTCCCCATTTGTCACTTAGACACAAAAAGATGGGAAAATAGGGTCCAAGTTGAAAAATACTGAAGTTTCCCTTTAATATGCTACACATTCTGAAATGGTTAAACTAACTTCCTGTCTGACCCAGATGTCTTTCATACATCTTAACAACGTGTCACTTTCAAGATAATTCACTTTAAAAATCATTATGTTGTGATTAAGCATGGATCTGTACCAAAGAAAGATGTTTTCTTAAGTCTGTAAAATATGAAACATAGGCCAGGACATCTCTGCAGCACAACAATATTTAATTTAAAATGGTATTTCGACAAACATTTAGCCTTTAACAAATATTGCGCCTCAATTTGAAAATTGCAAAACTTGAAAAAATTGAAAAACTAAAGCCATATTGAGATTTTGATAAAATTTCAGTTTATTGTTCAGCCCTATATGCAACAGTATTTTATTTGGATAAACAGAAAAAGATGATCATCAAAAGTCTCTGTCCACATCATCAAAACTTGATGATAACAAACATTCACCGCTAACGTCAGTTAGCAGATAGATGCTAATTAGCCGCTCAGCTGCAGCACATTAAACAGCAGGTAAACAACTCAAATGTCACATCGGACCCGTTAGATGCTGGTTTGATCGTTGCTCTTCAAAATCCCTGTTAGCAACACGCTGTCTGCCCGTGACTTGTACTTAGAGCAGTTTGTTTACTTTGTCTTAAATGAGACATTAAATTTGCAATTAATCCGCAGTTCATATGCCTGCCGAACCGTGGGGGGCGATCTGTATGGATCACAGATCAACTACAATCAGTTACACCACTAGTTAACACTTGTTATTCTAGTTACTTTAAGCTTGTCACTCAATAAAGAGAAACGGTCAGAAGCAAGCAGCCAGACCTCCTGCACTCATTCACTAATCACACATCAACAGGTGACTGAACAACCACTCAATTAAAAACAAATGAATGAGTGAGTCCAGACAGCTCACTGTAACTTCAACAAGCAAACTAACGTTACCCACAACACATTATATGATCTCTGCTGCATTCTTGTTAAGGAGATAAAAAACACAAAAAAGCCACACAGACATTTAATCATCAGAGATGAAATTAGCGACCAAAGAGACAGAGAGAGAGAAGCTGTATCTGCCTCACGTTATCTGATGTCTTCTTCTTTCTATCATGGAGATGAAGTATTCATGTCACAACGTCCATTTGTGGCTGTTGGTCATCTTGTTTGTTAGTTAATAGAACTTTGTGGCTGCTGGTTAACCAGTCTGATATCATTAGCAACAATGACAAACAAGCTAACTCTCCTGGTTGTTTCTCCGGTTGCTTCTCTCTCCAGCCTCCCCGGCAGCGTCCTGCTGCTGCTGCGCTGCACAGTCCAGATCATTTCTCCCGTTAGCTTAACAACAGTCCTTAACAGTCCTTCCATGGATGTATAAAGAGTCCTTCAAGCTGCTACAACAAGCCAGCTGTTGCGTTGGCTAACGCAAGGAGCTATCTACTGCTGCTACTCTGCCTTACAGTGGAGAGAATTGAAGATGAAATCTGGAAACTATCATTGGACCAACTCGATGTCAATATTGCATTCTGGTTGTTGATTGGTTAGTGAGGACAGCCTCCCTTGGAGCGTCATTTTACGTGTCATGGCCAATCACAGATTAGCATGGAAAAAAATGAAATACATTAAGCCTAATGTAAGAGATCCCCCCCCCACCCCACTCCCCCCCCACCAACACCACCACTTCACACACACTGCTCTTTCTCCTCCCGCCCTGCAGGTGTCGCTTTTGAAGCATTTTAAACAGAATTTCAGTAATGGATTTTTTCCAAAGAAGAGAGAAAAAATACTTTATAAATAATACTGAGATTTGTAATGGTTTATTTCAACCAAATATTCTTTTTTATATTTTGATCTCTCTTTTGTCTCTCAAAAAATAGCTGCCTCTATGGACCAGCCTCCACTGATGTGAATGTATGTGTGTGATATATGTGTGAAGATATGTGATTTCATAATAAACTCTTAGTTACTTTTATTAACCTAGATAAAACTCAAATCATTGCTAAATGTTAAAAACTTAAAATGCACAGTGACGTTGATTTTATGTGCAGAGGACGTCTCTTTAAAACAATCTGCTCTCAACTAATTAATGAATAAAAATAACTTTTTGTATGAAAAATACGAAAACAAGACACCCATAGATGTGTTGAACAGCGAAAGGTGGACCTTCATTGACCAAATATTCATTAGAAGGAGAAATTGACACTTAGACATGCATATCAATCATGATATCATATCAATATATCCGTGCACGGATAAATTGTGCCTTTCATTGCCCCTTTCCTAATCCCTGAAAGCCAATATTATCCCTGAGAGTCTGTTGAGACAACTAGACAGAGATTTTAAGTTTGAGTTCTCACATAATAATTGAAGGAAACCAGCGGAGTGAGATACAGGAATTGTCACCTATTTAAGAAATTGGAGTGGCCTGTCTTATTTAGTATTACACTTCTTGCCAGGTTATTCTGTAAACTGCATTTGATCTCAAGGCACTGGTGATTTAACCACGAATTTCATAAAATATTAACACTGAATATACAGCATGTGACCAAATGGCTTAATATTGACATTATACACATATATCGCCCTCCTCATTGACCCATCCACCTCCCCACTCGATCGTCTACTGGGACGATTTCACCTCTTACCGGGCGAGGGAGTGATGACAAAGGAAATCGGAGCCTTTTTGGCGACTCCAGATCGCTCAACACTAGGCTCCCCAAAATAACGTCGCAGGGATTACGCGCCGCGTAAATCTGCCCCAACTTCACTCCAGCCACCACACCGGCACCGGGGATTTAGCAGCAGCTACCTTAACCTACAGTCGTTTAGACGCACCGGGTAGGAAATTATTGGAGCGAGAGAGTGAGAGAGAGAGCGAGGGAGAGAGAGAGAGAGACAGAGAGAGAGAGAGAGAGAGAGAGAGAGAGAGAGAGGGAGAGAGAGAGAGAGAGAGAGAGAGAGACAGACGCGCGCTGCTGGATTATTTGGGCAGAGCGGCTGCAGCCACGGTGGATGGAATACAGACAGACGACGGACGGAGATCTTGAATCTATTCAGACTGCGAGTTTTTCCCAACGACAGCGCCGGGCAGGATGCTGATATGGTGAGCGCGCCTCTCCTTCATTTTGTGTGTAGTTTGTGTTATTGTTGACAGGCACAGCTGAGCGTTAACTTCTTATTATAATGTACGTACGTGCTGTACAGTGGGCTATTACGCATCTGCGTTTATCCGCTCAGATGTGTGTATCAGACCTCCGGTGTCAAACACATCAGACTGTCACCTTATCTTTTTCCTCCCCAGCATGAACTGTTAGTTGCTTTATTGGTGTTTCAGGTGGTCGCCTTGCCTTTAAATTGATGGAAAATCATTGTGATATTTCTATAATAGCCCCCAATTTATGATTTAGAGCGTGTCTGTTGCATTCAATTGTGAGTTCATATTGATCTTAATTTAGCCTAATCAATTGTTGTTGTTGTTTTATTATCTGCGATGGCTTCGTGATGTGATACAATATGACTGTCACCCGACAGTGATCTTGTCGTTCATTATTTCCCCATGGCGTCACAGTAACATTAACATACAGTAATAATACAGTTTTGTTGTGATGATCACATTGCATCCTTGTCAAATTCACTGTGAGATTACCACAGTTCTTCTTCTCGCTACGGGGCGACTCTTGAAATGAGGTTTTTAATGCTGATGAGAGATTAAGGAGGCTGTAAACCGCTTGGTTTTCGCTGGGGTATGGTGCTCCCCCTCAAAACATGCTCAGAGGTATTTTCTCACGACTGAACCGATGCCACAGGCACAGAGCAGACTGGATGGAGATTTAATGGTGCACGGACACAAAGCAATAGGATTTGTTAATGGCTGTCAGTCAGTTCAACCTGTTTTGAGTGGGCTGTCTGCGAATTTATGCAAAACTGCATGAACACTTTAGAGTCAAAAGGCTACAGTGGATTATTCTATATGGGTGAATATGTGTCTGTGCGTTTCGATCCAGCAAATACCTGTTTCCAATCAAATTAGACACAATATGAGTTTATTATCTTATTATATCATTAAGAGTTCTATTAAAATAGAACATTTTGATTGACTTCTATGAGACACATCACATCTGTTCACCTGTAAGATATAATGATTGGTTTGTGATTGACAGCCTGTGCTGCAATTTTGAAACATGACATTTATATTTCTCTTCGTACCAACGCTATAACTCAATGACTGTAATGTGCTGATGTCTGTTTGTGTGTGTGTGTGTGTGTGTGTGTGTGTGTGTGTGTTTCTGTCTGACAGTACTCAGCAGTCTTTCTCAAACACTGTCTATGGCAGCATTACAGACCTCACTAGCTTACAAATCAATTATGCAAGTACTTTTACAGCAATTAGGCTCAAGTGTGTGAGAGAGAGATTTACAGTGTATAGAGGGAAAGAGTGAGGTAGCATGACGTAGTTTATGCAAACAGCTTCATTACTAAGTGCTTTAATCCATATTAAGTGTTAACCTGCATATTGGGAGCCATATTTCATGTTGGAATATCTACATGTTTATGCACAATTATGCTTTTTCTTAGCTAACGTGCAAGTATATATTTTAGAAATAATAAATGAAGTCAAGTAATCATCTTCTATCATACATGTGTATTGGGTTTAAGAAAAACGGGTACTTAATGTAAAAATGTCAATTGTCAGTTCAATTTTGACATTTTTCAATAAGAAGTGGTTCTGCTGCAGCCTGTAGATGATCTGTGTGGGCACAGTAGGCAAGTGGACCACAACCTGTTTTACAACCAAAGCCTGCTACTCTCAGGTCAAAGGTGCCTTGTCACATGCCAGTCTGTGAAGGAACTAGTGCTTCACCCCAGCTGATCTTCCACTGTGGTGTGTGTGTGTGTGAGAGAGAGAGAGAGAGTGTGTGCATGTACATACGTGCCACTGCAGCTGTTCCTCCTTTCAGAGAGATTAAGTTTCACAAGATGTGATGGATGCCAGTGTCTGCAGAGCCAGCTGTGTGTGTGTGTGTGTGTGTGTGTGTGTGTGTGTGTGTGTGTGTGTGTGTGTGTGTGTGTGTGTGTGTGTGTGTGTGTGTTTTTGTGTATTACATGTCTGTCAGCGCATTTCTGCATTTCTGTGCGCACATATGCATAGCGCTGCGCCTGCACATGTATGCATATACATGGTAAATGTCCGTGTCATTGCCCTGAGGGGTTGGGTCAGGTTAGGAGAGGTGACATTAAGGTCAAGGATGTTATGAGTCGGGTTGGTAATTATAGTGACTGAGCCTTTGGGTCCCACAGACCAGGCCAATGCAGGCTAAAACCAGGAAGACACGAGCAGGTCAGCAGAGCCAGATTGCTGCCTGGGTCAACGTGTCGTGCTCCAAAAAAAAAAAAAAAAAAGAGAAAAAACCCAGCCGAGATGAAACACAAGATTACACACATTTACTGTTTAAAAAGCTCTTTTTTGTCTCACAATCAGAACTTATTTCTCACTTGATCATGCAGAGGAGTGAAAAAATAGCACATTTTTTATTCACTGTGGTAACTGCAATTTTAGGGGTGTTTTTTTAAGAATATATGTAAAGGTTTTCAAAGAGGCTATTTCGAGAGACAGCCTTCGTGGTGAAAAGAGGCTGAGCAGGCAGGCAGAAGGCTCCTGCTTCAGCTACAGTTAGCCAGCATCCAGCTGTGTTGCTGCTTGCAAAAGTGATAGGATGTGGCGCGGAGAGGAGTGGAGGAGGTGGACGAGCAGCTGAGAGGAGTGGCGGAGGCACAGCCATGCTATTGATTTACCTGGCAGTCGGAGGGGACAGCTTCCAATCTGTCTCAGCCTCCCTATCATCTGTCCGTCAGTTCAGCCGTGTCTCTGCCTTCCTGTCTTTTTCTCCGTCTGACTTTAAGATTGCCCCCTGCTCTCACTTTCCCATCCTCCTGCAACATCTAATCAATAGCATGCATTTCTGTCATCTCTCTGTTTGATTTGTTTGTTCTCTGTTTGATCTATTTGTCCATGTTGTGCACCTCATCATCGCTTCTTCCTCCTCACTTCCACTGCTTTTTTTTTTTTTTTCTTTTGTCACTCATCCATCTTCTGTCTTCTTTCTCTTCTCATTCATCCGTCACGCAATCACACCTCCATACAGGCTGTGAATTGGTGATTAATAGCAAAGATGTCTTCACCTGTGGGGAGGAGCATATGGTGAGATATTAAAAATTTAACTTAAGACTTTCCTCGCTTCATCTGTTCTCCGCTCAGGCAGGTTTGTTCTTTCTTGTTTGTAGCTCTCTCTCCCTCTATCTCCCTCTTTTGCTCTCGCTCCATCTTGTCTTTTCTCCATAAAAAATTGCTTTGTTGTTTTCTCTTTTTTTATTTCAATTTTTTTTTATCAAAGTGTTGTTTTGGCAGTATGGAGCGAGCAAACATTTTTTTGCTGGTGGACGTTTTTAGCAGTGTTCTGCTTGATATTCCATAACAGAGACGCTCTGGCATTGGATTTCCATATTTATCACATGTGCTGCGTATGCCTGGTGTGTGTTTGTGTTGGATGTTTCACAGAGGAGGCAGAAGATACGGGGTATGTGTAATGAGGAACAGACAGAAATAGAGGAAAGAGGGATTCGGAGAGGTAGATATAGATATATAGGGAGAAGAAACAGAGACAATAGCAGAGACATTTTGAGAGTTTGTGGTTGGGGCGATCCCTTCACAACACCCCCCCCCCCCCCCCCCCCCCATGTTCCAATCAGAGGGAGACACTCTCAAGGAGCCAGGCACAACCACAACAATTCCATTTTCCAACCACACTTACACGCAGACAGACACACAATCTGATCAGAATATGTTCTGCTCCTCTGTAGACCCCCCCGTCCCGTCCCCCCCCCGTCCCCCCCCCCGCCCCTCTCAGTTCCCTCACGTTAATTGTCTTCTTCTCTCCTGTCCTATCTTTCAACTGTTGTCTTCTTGCTGTCTCTTTCTCACCCATGCTGTGCTCCTTCTCCCTTGTCTTCTATCCCCATGTGGCACGCATGATGGTTTGACATAGCAAACTGGTGCCAGACCACAAAGCCTTATTTTCCCTCTGCAGTTCTTTCTCTCCCTCTATCTGTCTCTCTCCTCTCTCCCGCCCCTCCTTACTACTATACAGTTTAATCTGCAGCAGGGGCTTAGTGGCACGGCTGCAGGACTTCCACATCACTTCTTTCTCTCTGCCAGAGGATTTGCTGCTGTTTGCGGCCGTTCCCTCGTTGGCCCTCACTGTCCAAGGTCCTCCTCAAAAGCTATTTACTTATTTAATTAATTATTCATTTTAATTTCTTTCAGTTTTGGCTTTGCAGCCTCCTCTCTCTCTCTCTCCTCACACCCTCTCCACAGTTGGGCCTGTGTGACATGTGTTTGCACTACATCTTATTATTTCCATCTTTAATCATTGTCCCATCAACACAGCCGTAAAACTCAAATGATTTCTGTGAAATTGCTTTTTTTCTACAGCATCCAAAGATCCACAGATAAGGTTCTCAGCCAGAGTTCGCTCCAGTTTTTGAAGCAGCAAAATATGTAACTTTATTCACTTAGACTGACGGTCGTCCAGATCTTTGTTTTTCATTATTATTTTGGGGAATTTGCCGACATGGTTGGCACTACGAGGTCACTGCTGTGGGCCGTTTCTTTAGGTGGCACTCTTCTTCTTTGTTCAGCTGCTCATAGTCATTCTTCTTTTGTGTATTTCAAACCACTTTTGCGACTCCAGGAGAAGAAACATATGCTGTATCAATTCATGCGCCAGAGGATTTTTTCCCCCCTTGGAAAGAGCCCCCCCCCCCCACCTCCAGGTGTTAAGAACAATAAATCTAAAAGCTTTTCATGTGAACTCAGTATGAATCACTATTGTGTTATATCAATCAGGGTTGGAGTAGCAAAACATACATTTATATGAACATTTCATTGATGAATCCTCCAGGCTAAAGCTCGGAATGTTCCAACCCATCCTATGAGGAGTGTTTGCTGTGTATCCTCTGTGGGAGTCTTTACCTCTGCTGTCCCAGCCATGGCACAGCATCATCTCTTGGCCCAGTCTCACAACCTCTCCATTCACAAACAACGAGGCCAAGCAGCAACTGGACGCCTCAAAATGGCTCCCACCAATCACCCTCCGCACATTAATTCTATTAGTCTCTTTTAGCTGCTAATTCTTCTGCCTGTCCAGGATTAGCCCTCACCACTGTTTGTCTCTAGATTTGTAATTAATGACTTTGATTGTCTCTTTCTGTTTGTTTTTGCCAATTGAATCAGGATAAGACTGTCGAGCTGAGCTTTCCCTTTGTCTCTTCGTTTATCCTTCATCCTGTTGTCGTTCATTTCCCCTCTTCTTCTCTCTTGGGGGCTGAGAGTCCGACACAAATCCCATTTCTTGTTGTTCGTGTTCAGGAATTATGTTCTGCCTCCCCATTTCCCTCAGACTCCCTGAGGCACCTGGGATTAAATGATGTGCGATTGTGTGTGTGTGTGTGTGTGTGTGTGTGTGTGTGTGTGTGTGCGTGTGTGTGTGCGTGTGCTTGTGTGTGTGTGCGTGCCCGCAGGCAGTTTTTCACAGCTTTTACTATTAGGTTTGATTGTGTAAGGGCTTTCTGTGTGTAACGATCATAGTAAAGACTGACCTCAGATAAGGTTTTAAAGGTTTACAGGATGTAACTCTCTGTGTGCCATGTGGGCTGTGTGATTGTGTGGGTGTGTGTGTGTGTGTATGCGTCCCTGTGCACACTGATATGTGTGTGTGTGTGTGTGCGTGTGCATGTGGATGAATAATCTCTTTACAAGCACCAAACAATTGAAATTACTAGAAATGCTCTGTCCTCAGAAGACAGAACGCCACAACCCGACCTGAAACGTCCTGCTGTATCTACGGATTTACTGTATGTGTTTCATTTATTTGAATTTGTCGATGCACATGTGTGTGTCAGCGTGTGTGGAGAAGGGCACATGCAGTACACATGTCAACATACTGCTCGTCTGCACATGTTGTATGTGTCTCGGAACACGTGTTGTCGTAAACTTCCTTCATTCCTGTGAGGAAACTTGGTTGTAATGTGATCTGGTGCCACAGTCAGTAAACACATTACAATACACATAATACTGTTGGAGCACTATTAAGGTAAGACGTACCATACCATTAGACAGCCTTTGCATAATTACACTGTGTCCATCCTTCACCTCGCACTGTAAACATGCACTATGAAATCATTTCCTCTCCTCTCTAATGTATCCCAAACCCCCTACTCAGCAGTTCCAAACTACTCCATTCCTGGACAGCCTTTAGACACAGGAAGTGCCTTAGCAGGTCTCTCAATATCTCAATATTAAATTAGACCCGTCATTTAATACATCCCCTGGTGTAGAGATTGGCATCATTTTCCCTGTGCATCCTCTGAATCTCCCGGCCAAAGCAAAGAGACACCTAACCGACTGCCAGCCTCCCCCGTGCCTTTCATAAGGAGCTCCTGTAATAGGTTTATTGAAAATAAGGTTGTCTTCTAGAGTTACAGACCGGGTGCTGCCTCTGTCTCTGCTTGGACGTCAATAAACCATTGGGGCATTTTTCAATGGACTGATTTTGAACTTCTCTACTTCTGTCATTGTATGCAGTTTACAGCTTTACACTGTGCATAGTTGTATTGTTTTGTTTCTTGCTCGTAATTCATGAATGCAAATCATGAACAGATTGCATGTAAGAAGGGAAGTAAGTGGCGAACCACAACACGTACTGTAATACATAAATTAAGAAAGCAGGAATTGTGCTTGTGAGATTTAAAAAAAATTAATTTGAGTTTGTGAAGGCACAAAACAAATTCCTCTACATCAGCTCCAACTCTTTGTGCTGCTGTTCAAACCCCAAAACACTAAACGTTCAATTAATATATCACAACAAATTCAGGCTTTTATGTGGGACATTTTCAGAGACACAGAGAGAGCTTATTAAGCAGCTTCTGGTCATCAAATAAGTTCATTATATAAATTTAATTGGCCCTCAGTTGTTGTAGCTGTGTGCTTTTTTTTTTTGTTGCTTTTTTTTTAGAAGAAGCGACACAGTTACACTTCAGTCAGGTTCAGAATTCAGTCACAGCACAGATTGATCTCCTTCCTTCTGCACAGCTCTGTCACCTCATGACCCCGAGCTCTCTGCGCTCCCCAGTGGGTATGTGCATGTCCACATGCACAAGAGTGTGTTTTCTGTGTATGGGTGTGTGCACATATTATGGGGCATCTGTGTTGTCTTTCTTTTCACAGAAAGGCAGACATAAGGCAGTATCAGAAGCATGACACAGACATACTGTATATTGTATGTGTACAGAGTTAAAGGCACTAAAACGCAGGATTATAACGTAATCTGACATTTCTTGGCTGATATGCTGATTCACCGATTAGAAACCAGTCTGCCATGCCAGCAGCGTGCGTGTGTGTGTGTGTGTGTGTGTTTGAGACACAGAGACATGATGACAGATAATGTGTTTGTGTGTGTGGGAGGGGGCGTTTTATTTGCAGGCGAGCTTAACGTATGCTGCCTGCTAGACCACATGAAAGAGAACAATCATCCGAATGAGAATTGCAAAGCTACATCTCTCTGATTGGAATTCAGCAAACCTCCATATTGGCAACACACACTCCATCACTCTCTCTCTCTCTCACACACACACACACACACACACACACACACACACACACACACACAGTGAGTCAGTTTCTGATAAGCTTGCCTACCCCAAATGGACTGCCCAACTCATGCATGCACACAAACACGCACAACCACGCAAGCAGCATACATTAAAGCTTGCTCAACAAATTGGCTGCACAGCACACACATGCAACTGCAACTCAGTGATATTTTTTCCTGTTGTAGCGTGTGCTCATTGTAAGCAGCCTAGCGGTGCTGCTCTGCTCTCCTCATAGACTATTTAGCTGCTTCTCTGCTGCGCTGGGTGGCAGCCAGTAAAATGGTGGCGCTTATTGTAGAAGGCTGCTGGCTGCCATTGATTTGGCCCAGCAGGTCTCTGAGGATACACACTGTTGCCCTGCCAGCTAGGCTCAGGGAAGGGGACTGTTGTGTTTCTGCGTGTGTGTGTGTGTGTGTGAGAGAGAGATATAAAGAGAGAAGGGGCCGTAAAGTGCAGTTATTGGAGTGTACAGTCGTGTAGTGTGTGTGTGAGGACAGCGCTCATTCTGCAGCCCGTCTTCTGCTCTAACTATATACTGCAAACTGTTTAAAGCCCTTTGGGAAAACTATAGGAAGGTCCAGAGCAATCAATTAGGTGTAATGCTTTTGATGTAGTTTCCTGTGTTTACTCATCAAAAGAGAGCAGCTTGTTGAGAGAAGTGCTGTTTTCGGGGATACTCCTCTGTATTTTCCTCTTTCATTTTTCCCCCCATACTTCGACTCCTCAGACAAGCTTTGAAAAACAAACAAAGGGAAGCTGGCATCAGACTATAAATAATGCAGAGACACAGATTGGGGTCAAATGCTTTGGATTCCACAGCACATATACGCCTGGATGGGAGATTGTTCACACACATTCACATTAAACATTGTTTTTTGATTCTTATAAGCAATATTTATTCCCTAGTGAGCAGTCAGTGTGATATTTAAGTGCACATGCACACTCATTACACACTGCCGAGCACACAGACTCTCTCATGCACACACTTTCTACTGTATACACACACACACACACACACACACAGAGGCTGTTTACATGTCCCTCGATGACAAAGCGTGACAAACGAGTCTGTTCGGAACACATTTAGGTCTCGTCGCGCGCCAACCTCCACCCATTCCTCTCCTTTCCCCTTTTCCTTTTCATAACTCCGACAAGGGCAACTCAGCCATCCTCTCTATCCACAGCTCCTATCCATCAGCACGCTGCCATAACCTGCCGCTGCTCTGTGATAGATTACTTCTCATGTGCTGATGTATTGGCCTATCAGACTTTGAGGAAGTGACAGATTAGATCATTATGTCCCGTTATGATTATATGAGTCTTGTTATTTTATATATTAGTGTTTATCCAATGCAAGTTTGTGTGTTGTTATATAAGAAGCACTTTTCATTGTACTTCCAAGGAGGGCAAGAATGAGAAGAGGAGAAGAGTTGGAGCTCTTTTTTATGTGGAGGGAGCTGTAGACATAAAACAGCATTTCTTTGAAAGGAAACCATTGCATGCTCTCACATTGTATACTCTTTGTACTCTCTCTTACAATTTCTCCACCAATGACTGGCAGAAGAAAAATTGGTATTTGTGGCTATAAAGTGGATTTATTCAGCTGTTTTGTATCGGTAATTGGTGCAAAACGATGAGTTTAGGGGGAAGCTCTTTCTCTGTGTCTGAAGTACTGAACATATCCTTGATGTTTTAAATGGATACAAATGACACATTTACAGCCATTGTGATGCCACATTGTCAAAAAATACTCCAAACAACAAATTTGGCCCCAGAAATGTAAGCTACATCGCCATTTGATATTTTCTTAAGCGCTCTAGTGTTGGCTGGACTTTTTTTGTTGTTGACATAATGCTTGATGTTGATCGACCTCATTTGTTGTATATTTGACTGCAAAAAGGGTCAGATGTGCCAAAATGTTTATTCTTAAAATAAAAATAAGAATACTATCAGAGTTATGAATGTCTTTGATTGGCCACTGCTCATGATGTACAGCATTATTAAGTAGCACAGAGCGATATTGTTTTGATGAAACCTGTCGTGAACTGTGATCATGCATATTGTTAATCCTGTGAAGAGAAACTGATGTAATGGATGCAATAGACTTGCATTGCTTAAGCTAAATCGTTCATCATTGCCATCTGCTTCTCTTTGGAACTCTACTAATCTTGTGCATGTAATAGATTACACTGATATGATGGTCATGCTGTAAGAGGCTTTGAATTGTATATTTCAGTCTCCTTTATTTCTGTGGTTTTAGAAACAGCTGAAATTTGTATTTTCAACCTGTGTGACCATGAGCAGCACATCCAACTCTCTCTCTCTCTCTCTCTTGACTCGAGGTACAGCATCTTAAACATCTACGTGCAGCGGCTGCATGTTATGAAGTTTTTCCTCGTGCCTAACACTGAAATAACAAGCAGTGGCACTGAAAGTGCACCCAGTGTGAGAGTATCATATTATATCCTCAGATTCAGGACTTGAACATTATTAGATGCACTTTAACACATAAGCCCTATTTTTCTTAGCCTAACCCTGAAATCAATTCCAGAAATGACTTAATGCTCCAGCAGTCAAAAGCTGTTGTTTGACCCTGGAAATAGTTTATACAGTGGAGAGTATTTACAGTACATGTGCAGTGTTTTAGTGCTGGACTCATTCAGCCTATAGGCTTTCTCCCTGACCCCTGACTCCTAAATCCCCTCCAATGGTGCGTTGTCATGATTGATGACGTTATTAGGGACATCAGTGACACATAGAAAGGAGGACACGCTTCGATAGACAGCAGCCTCTCCTCATCTATCTTCCTCTTGTATGTGCGTGTATGCATTTATCAGACATGAAGCTGTGGGGTACGCTGCAACATTTCTGTCAGTCTTCATCAGCACAGGAGTAGGTTTTCTATTCCTGTTGTGACCAACTAAGAACATGTATCTGCTGCATGTTAGCAGGCACTGCATGTCACATATCCGTGTGTGAGAGAGAAAGAGAGAGAGAGTGAGAGGTCTCCATGGTACCCCTCTCCTCCTCAGTATTCTCTTCATGGCCCCCAGTCCCTTCTACTGTAAGACAAGCTCTGCATTGCTGTCACTAGCCATTATAACATATACAGCATCATACAGAGCTTCTCTCCTCTGAGGCCTACACATCAAACACACACAGGAGGAAACACGTGCACATATGGTCCATACTCGTGCACACACTCATCTGTCTCTCTGGCTCGCTTCAGTTTTGTTGCCCTCATCTTACACTTTTCTTATACTTGCACTCAGTGGAGGAAAGTAAATAAAGAGCTGTTGTGTACTGTACAGAGATACTTGTACTTTTTATAGTACTTTATATTTCTATGCCACTACATTTCAGAGAGAAATATTGTACTTTTTACTGCACTACATTTAGCTAGAGTTACTCATTACTGTGCAGATTTTGTATACAAAACAATCAGTTTATAACATCATATGATAATGATCATAATATTATACATGATACTTATAAAGTGACTTTCAAGAACTTTACACTATACAGTGAACACTAAGGGGAGGCATTAGTGAGACAAACAGCAGATAAACATAACACAGACTCACAGGGATGGGGGGGGGGGCTAAGAGAAGGCGCTGGGTCTTGAGGTGGGATTGGAAAACAGCAAGGGACTCTGAGTCTCTGATGTCCGGGGGGAAGGACTTCCAGAGCCTGGGAGCTGCCCTAGAGGAGGCTTTGTCCCCAAAACTGCGAAGGTTGGACTTTGGGGTGGAGAGAACCTCTCCCCCCTACCACCAACAGAGGTGGTTGGTAGGGATGAAGAGGAGCTCCGTGAGATGTGGGAGGGGCTGCTGGGTCAGAGACGGGGGACAGTGATTTAGTAATAGTGGTGATTTTGTGAGAAAATCAACACTTGGTACTGTTAAAGGTGAAATAATACAATGTACAGTATTAGTTATATTAGCAATATATTAGGATAAAAATGAAATAATATTAATATTATATAACACTCACAGGGGCCATTTTCTAGGTTACGAATACTTTTGATTATTTTCATCATTGATAATGTATTGATTATTTTCTCGTTAGTCGTTAGGTCTAACATCACTGTTTCCTAAAGATGCAACCTTCAGTTTACTATCATAGAAAACTAAAAAACAGAAAATATTCACATTTATGGAGCTGGAAGCAGATCATTTTCAATTTTTTTCTTAAATAATGACTCAAAATGAATAATTGATTATCAAAGTAGCTTTTCTGTCGATCGACTCATCAATTAATCGACTAATCGCAGCTCTAACATCTCCTGGTCATTGCTGCTCTTACTCAGAAAAATCTCCTTCCTCCCTTTTCTTTCACTTTCTCTGAAAAGTCTCAAAAACTTTGCAATAAAATTCACAATTGGTCCATCAGTGTAAGACACGAGTCATGTTCCTGCAGTCATAGAGCAGTGGGATGTGTTTTAACACTACAATAGTCATGGACCTGAAAAAAAAGCAACCTGGCTGTTACGTAAAGTGCTGGATCCACTTGAGACAGATGAAGCACAGATAGTAGCAACCGGAACTTTTTCGGGGGGCTGTTTGGGAAATCATGTCAGTCTCTCTCTCTTTCTCTCTTTCTCTCTTCAGACCACATACACACTGCAGGTCCAAACTTCCTTCCTCAATGACATCATTGAGTTGTGGTGCCCCCAGCGGCAGTGAGCCTAGGAAGGGTGGAGGTGCTGGCGCTGGTGCTCAGATGTCTGATTTGATTCACCCTGACAACCAAGGACCATTTGGGAGCCCTGTAACCACGGCAACTCCCATCACAACATTCTGGGTGGTTGGTCGACAGGGCCAGTCAGGGCCGGTGTTCATTGCATCCATTTTTAATGGCCAGTGTACTTAGTTGCTCTTCCTGGGCCTGTCTCCCCGCGGTCCCATCTCCAAGAAGGAGAGGCAGCCGCACTTGGTGGAAAAAGCCCCCATTACATATTTATTGTCCCCAGTCTTAATTATTGAGCCAGAGGGGATGTGGGTTTTGCTCTCTCTCCCTCTCTCTCTCTCTCTCTCTCTCTCACACTCACTCACTCCCGTCTCTCTTTTTAACTCGAAGGGATGAGATCTTCTCTTTCCTTCTATCTCCTTTTTCTCTCCCTTCTCTCCATTTGTCAGACCTCCATCCTCCTAAGCTATGCAACTTCACATCCATTTAAAGTAACCACCGATGGAAAATATGAGGTTTTGGGTATGCTCTACTCTTAGCAGCTTGTGCTCTGGAAAATGACACAGTACGTTTGCAAAATATTCTGCAGGAAGCAGAAGAATTGGCATATGTGACAATATAATCAGTGTGTGTCACAGCTAAAGGCAAATGATTTTGTGGCCCTTGCATGCATCTACTTTCTAGTTCATATAGACATCTCGTTAAGCATTTACAAATACATGTAGCTGCACTTCTTAGCAGACTTCTTCCCTACTTTAAATTGGCAGCACCATACGCAAGATATAATCTAGTCTCAGGCGCATGGTGTGTCCCTAATTGTAATAGTTATGGTTGATTATAGAGTTGGCAAGGACTTTTCAGTATGTTGCCATGCACAGCAAGAAACATCACAGTCATTTAAAAATCCCTGTTGAGCGTCCACATCTTTGCATTTCCCTGCATGTTATTTTGAGTCGTACTCATGTACTCCCACTCCTCCGCTGGGAGCAATAATCAATCTGAGGAAAAAGGTTTTGTAACCCCATCCTTCTCTCTCAGCCGTGGTAACATGACATCGGAGAAGAATGATCAAGAAATGTATTTTTGGACTCAATTGTCCATCGCCTCCCCTTTGACCTTCAAGGTGGTGTTATTGTAACACTGGTTACTTTACATCCTTTATGCTTTAGTTGACTTTATATTTTCTCTGTCTCTATTTCTGTGCTGTTATAAATGTTTCTCACTGTTGCCAGATATCAATAGATTTTGATCTTCCTCCGGGTTTTCTCTGAGTTTGTATCTGAACAGATGAAAAGGAGAGTTAAAGCATTGCTTTCATTTGTCCAGGCAACATGAAATCACCTTGAGTTAGTCATGGAATAAGTGTGACTCCTTACATTCATATAGAGCTATTCTTCATCTGGTATAAGTCAGTAGTCACTCTGATGCTCACTGGAGAGGAAAGTGTTTTTTTCTTTCACAATAGGAAGGCCATCTCTTGACTTGTGGTGCACAGTGGAATTCAATGAATGCATGAAGCAGGGTTGGTGAACTACTGCGTGGTTCCTCTGCCGCCGCCTTCTCCTCCTCCTCCTCCTCCTCCTCCTCCTCCTCTTCCTCTTTTATATAAAACAGGAGGTTCACTCAGTCATTGTGGTGCGTTGGATGTGTGTGTGGCAGCGTTGGGCTAACGGGTTGCAAAGTAACGCGTTAGATTACTAAGGTTACTTTTTCGTTGTAACAAGTAATGTAACACATTCGTTTTGAAATTCAAGTTATCAGTTACTTTTTCAAATAATCATCCATTATTTACATACATACATTTACATTATTGTGGCGAGCTGTGTGGAATGAGAGACAAGAAGGGATCTCAGTAACGTCACCCTTTTATTAACATACAACTCAGAGAACAGGAACTCAAAATACAGCTGGGGTCAAGAAATGTAACAGTCACCTCACTCATGGTTCAAACTATAAACCAGCACATTACAAACACTAATAAAACATAAGCAAACTCAACAAACTACTCAGTCCAGCACTAGGCATGATGGGAAATGAAGGCTGTCACTAATTACCGGATCTGTTTCTTTTGTTGCCACAATAAAAGAAAATCCCTGAAGCGTTTTCTGTTAATGCACCTGATCGTAATGTAGCGACAGCCTTCATTTCCCATCATGCCTAGTGCTGGACTGGGTAGTTTGTTAAGTTTGCTGTTTTATGTTACTTATTGTTAGTGTTTGTGATGTGTCTGTTCAGAACATGGTGGTTTATGTTGGTGATTATCATTTCTGTGCTGGGTTACAGTTTGAACCATGAGTGAGTTGGATGTTACATTTCTTGACCACAGCTGTATTTGTTACTGTTTCTGAAGGGTTGATATTGTTGAGAACTACTTCCTGTCTCTCCTTCCGTACTGATCACCATAATATATATGACCAACATGCGCAAGGAATCGCAAAGGGGTTTTTCATTTTTGGTAACACAAAAGTACATTGTTACATAACAAGTTACCTTTTAATGGCAGTAATGTTATAACGTCATGTGTTATTTTTAAAAGCAATGTAACCCAACACTGGTGTGTAGCAGTTTCTGTGAATGTCTGCTTGCTCACCTCAAGCATAAGACCACAGGTGAATGCCTTAGAGTGCTAGAAGTGCATTCTTAACAGGGCAAGGAGTGGAAGGTAAAGGACTGCCTATTTCACACTTAAGAACCGCAACCTATTGAACACTCAGTTTAGATAGTATATAAAGGAAGAGGATGTGGGAGATGGGTTATAACTGGAGCAGCATGTGGATAAAAGGTCCAGTTATTGAAGGGTTAGCCCGCTTCTGGGCTGAAGGAAATCCATATTTTATTTGACGTGAGAGCCGCTCAAGGCCTGTAAATTATTACTGCTGTATTCCACCTGCTCGTGGAGGTCACCCAGCCAGCCAGATCAGAAGATATGTGTGTGTATGTGTGTGTGTCAGCAGCCCCGGTAGCCTACTGTACAGTAGGTGTAGCATGTCACAGGGCCACAGCAGTCACACCGTAAGCATACTGCAGGCTCATCCATCCATCTATCCATCCTTCCCTCCATCCATCCATGTACTAAAACACATTACAGAGATGACTGCCTCCGATGTGCCACTTTCCCCCCAGCACTAAAGGCTCTCTACTGTATGCCGCTGGAGGCAGGGCGTATCATGGCCACAATGAGAAACACAAAAACATATGCACACACTCACACGCACATTCACACTCACACATGGAGGCGCACATGGACAAGTAACTACATTTACTCGTGTTGTACATCGCTGCTTTTTGAAGTATTTATACTCAAATATTTCCATTTACGAGACTTTATATTGTCACTGCACTACATTAGAAAGGGAGATACTGTAGTTTTTATCCTGTTATCTTTATCTGATGGCTGTAGGTGCAAGTTAAAGTACTTTGCATAAAGATTTTACTAGCAAAGCATAAAATAAGTTAATAAAATATAATGTATCACTATTGTTTAACATCTACAGTAGTCACTGAAACCACATAGAAATTAAAAATGCTGCTTAAATGTTAACATTTAGCTCTCTGAAAGGGAAAATTGATCCAGTTATTTTCTTTATCGATAAATGTGCCAATTATTTTCTTGATGAAATGAATCATGTGGTGAGTAAAATAGTGTCAGATGTCCATCACAGTTCCCCAGAGGCCACATCTTCAAATAGATTTTTTTGTCTGACCAACAATCCAAAACCAAAAGATATTCAGCTTACTATAGAGCGAGGAAAAGCAGCAAATGATCAGATTTAAAGCTCTGGAACCATCAAAAATTCTTGACATTTTTCTGTCCAACAGATTTCTTAATCAGCTGAGCATTTCTACTCTACCATATACTTTTGATTTTGATTCATAAGTTCATTTAGCTGCTGATGCTTATTTACTTTTAAGTAGAATTTGATGAAGTGGGACTTTTTCTCTTACTTAAACATGTTTGCGTACTTTTCCACTGTGGTTTTGCTTCTTTTACTTAAATAGTTTATGTAATAGCTCCGGTTACGCAGTGACATCGCCGTGCACTTGACCAAATGACATTATTACATTACATTCCTTCCTCTCATCCGTTCTTTCTTACTTCACCATTTTTTTAAGCGTCTTGCCCCCCAGCTGGTGCTCATCTCTCATCTTTCTCTCACTTTCTTCCTCCATCTCTTCCTCTGTAGTCCTGCTGAGCTCTAATGCACCGCTCAATTAGTCTTCGATGAGGTTTCCACTAAAGGCTGGGTAAATAGGTAATTACATGTTGTCATCCCCCCACCTCTTGCTAATCCACTCAACTTCATTCCACTCCTCTCAGTCTACCTCTCTCTCTCGATAGCATGGATGGCTGCCAGAGATGGTCCAATAGAGGCCCAGTGTGGGCCTGTTAGTCACAGCTGGCTTAACCCTTCGATTGGCCACGTTCAGCACTTTGCTTAGTGCACAGTTTTCACTTTTTTTCAGCCTGCTCTTCAGCTGTGTTATTTGGGACACTTTATCATCATAATGGGAAAACTGGAACCACCCACTGGCTAAAGGCTGATGTAATCCTGCCCTGCTAATAGAGACACTAAACACGTCCAGGTGTGTTTTAAACACTTCAGATACTCTGTCATAAAATGTCAGACAGAGAGGTGAAATGAACGGTGACAGATGGAAAGTAGTAGTGGGAGGTATTTGTACTTTTTGTGTGATGGACAGTCAGAGAGTGTAGGCACTGTGGCGCTGCGCTCTGACGGCTATTGATGCGATCAAATTACCTGCCTCAAGGCAACAGTCCACAAGCAGTGTGTGGAGCTGGTGGGATGTATCGTTGTGTTTGTGTCTGCTGGGGCCAAGAAAGGAAACAGAGTATTTATCAGCTTTACTGCTGCTGGAATAAACGGATGCAAATGCGTTGTCTTTGGGTTTTCCTCATCTGTTACATCAACAGAAACAATGTTTACTGTGATATATAAATGTTGATTCAACATTATCCGTCGAGGCAGGCTCACAGATTCTGCCGTTGTCAAGGTCTGGCCATTATTCAACAATGTCGTAACAATGTGGATTTTCATCTTTCATGTGTTGGGACCAGGCCGCTTTCATGCAAAGAGCAGCTGAAAAGGACCGAGCTTCTTTTTGGGAAAGGCTTGCATTCAAACATTAAGGGAATAGGACAGAGAGAAAAGAGAGTAATGCCTGCAAAATGAACTTTGAAATAGAAATTTAAAAAAAAAAAAGTATTCAGAATGGAAATGGAAGGAATTTAAAATGAGAAGACTTTAGCTGTGGTGCACACGATTCATGGAATTCCTATTTTGGATACAAAGGAATCAGAAATAGTGTGCTTGTTTGACATTCCAGTGCCCTGCTTTTCTCAGGGAGAAGGGAGATATTTGTGAGACCAAGACTCACACAACTGAAGAATGAGAAAGTACTGAAGATAAATAATAGTTTGTGTGGGCCTTTGGAGATAGAGAGACAGCAAAACAGAAAGTGATAGGAAGAGGATGGGGTTTGTGAGAGGAGAGTGGAGTAAGAAAAAAATGGAAGGAGATGGAGAAAGGACGGTCAGGCTGGAGGAATAAAAGAAGGTAGAAAGGAAGTGTGCAGGGAGGGAGGGAGGGCAGACAGAGTGTTTGGGGAAGCAGAAGAAGTGATAAGTCGAGTACAGCCAGACAACCTAAATCCTCATCTCAATCAATCACATTTTCCCTTCCTCTCCTCTCAGTTTGTCTTATTGATTTCTTGTTTCTGCCACTGTCCGGAAAGCCGACTCAAATGACTTCTCAGAGTTTTGGGGGCTTCGTCTCCCAGTGAAAACTACTTTGGTCATTTGTTCTCACAGCTATGTAAGGGGAGATAAGGGATCACTAGAATCTCGTCAAGCAAATGGTGCAGTAACACAGTTTCTAATAAATTCGGTTCATATGTGAGTATTTAACATGTATCTGTTGTGTTATAAGCGAGACATAATGCTGGCTGGATTACAGTCAGTGGGATTGCAAGAGTGTGACATTGATCACAGTTATTTATAGGTGTTTTGGTGGAAGTCAAACTCAGGTTTAATGTCATTTAGAGAAAGGCTAAATCACAAGTTTGCATAAGCAAATTGCAAAGATTTGAGTCTTTTATGTCTTGGCTTCACTGACCTGCACCCGGCAGTCCAGCCAGGGTGTCATTGCTGAAGACCACCTGCCTCTCTTTCTGCTCTGGTAATCGGCTCGTCCATGATCTGGCACATGGTGGTTTCCAAAATGCAAACGTTTCACTACCCAGGTGCCTGCATCCAGGACATCAACATGGCCGCCTTACAGCTCCTTCAGCAACTTGCTGGTAGACGGGACTCCGCTGTTGTTATTCATGCCAGAATTAATGACACCAAACTTCAACAGTCCGAGAAACTCAGAGTGGATTTTGTCAGATTCATTGACAATGTGTTAGACTCTGGTGAACAGTGTGTCATCTCCGACCCACTCCCCACTTCCTGCTTTGGCCAGGTTCATCAACTCCATGTTTGGTTGAAGGGCTACTGCCTGGGAAGGGGCATTCCCTTTGTTGACAATTTTACCTCCTTACTCAACCAGTAAAAACTTTTTAAACATGATGGTCTGCACCCAAACCGCACAGGATCCCACCTTTTGTCCACAAACATTGAGCTGACTCTACACCCAAAGTAGAATCAAAAAACTACAAAAGTTATACAACCTGAGGCCCCGTGAGTTTCACCTCTCATGTTCTTGTTAACCCTTCTAACTCCAGATCTGTTAGTTTGAGCAATCACAAGCCTAGTTCCCCAGCTATATCTTTTAATGTTACCTCCTTTTTCTCAGTCCCTGTGATTAGTAGGAACAGACAAAAGAAATGCTTTATTCACCATCATTCTGCTGCCAGACTTAAGAACTTGATTACTTTCTCTTGCAAGCCTCAACCTCCAAAGTCCGTTTCTCCAGTTGTCTTTTACCTTTTCAAAACCCAATCACAGTCAAAAAACTCTTTTATTCTTAGTGCCTTTGTTACCTCTCACAAAATTTAGATATCTTATGTCTTACTGAGACTTGACTCCAATCAGGGGACTGCTGCCCCCTGGTGGAGCTTTGCTCACCTAACTATAACTTTCTGAATGGCCCAAGTTCCACAGGTCGAGGTGGAGACATCGCAGTGGTTTATAAGAATCACCTCAACTGTGGTGCTGCTGGATCTTCTCATAGTTCGAACTAATAACTTAAAATTTAGAATGACATCCCAGTGTGTTGTGTGGTTATCTACTGCTTTCTCCAATCTGCTTTCATCTGTTGTTCTCAAATTTGAAAAGATCCTTACTGTTGGTGATTTTAATATTCACATAGATGATCCATTTAATTCCGTAGCCACAGAATTTCTAAACACTGCAGAATCATTTAACCTTGTACATGTTTCTGGCCCCACACATAACTGTGGGCACACCCTTGAGCTTGTTTTTACGCTTGGTCTGACTCTGAACTCCCTGCATATGTCTGGCTTAGTTTCTCATCACAAACGTGTAATTTGTGATTTGGTTCTACAGTCAGTGTTGACAGAAACAAACTATACAGTCTCGCATCTTTAATGAGCACTCTGCAGTTGGATTTTCAGCTCTCTTCTCTGATTCCTAAGTTTTCCAATATTAATAACTCTGTTAACTGGTTTACTGATTTGAGCTCTTTAGCTCTTGATACCGTTGCTCCAAATAAGATCAGACTGGCCCCAACAATGACGAGCATAACCCTCGGTTTTTCATTATACTATTAATCAGCTTCTGAATCCTGCTCATTCTGGATTTCTTGTCACCTCCTCTGATGACTGTGAGACGTTTATAAATGTCTTTCTTGACCAGATCAGTGGACTCAGATCAAATTTCAACCGTAGAGTTTATCACTCTGATCGAGTTACCTGCCCTGTTCTGCTGCCTGAGTTCAACCCTATTTCCATGCAAGATCTCTTGTATAGTTTCTTATATGCGTCCATTGACCTGCACTGCAGACATAATTCCAGCTAAATTTCTTAAAGAGGTCCTGACAGTCATTGCCCCCTGCCTTCTTTCTATTGTCAATCAATCTCTCTCCTACCTGACTATTTCAAGAGAGCCAGTGTCTTCCCTCTCCTTAGTTAACTACAGGCCCATTTCCACTTCCCATCATTTCTAAAATTCTTGAAAAAGCTGTTGATCACCAGCTTCTCCAACGAAGTGAGGGACACAGTAGCCTTGTTAAATTTCAATCTGGCTTCCGTTGAGAACATAGCACTGAAACAGTACTGCTTAAAATAACTAAAGACATTCTTATTTGTGCAGATGAAGGTAAATATTCCATTTCAGTTTTACTTGGTTTATCTGCGGCCTTTGACAAAACTGATCAAGCCATTTGATGAAGTGATAGACTACTGAAGTGGGTTGATATCTCTGGTGCTGCACTCAATTGTTTTTCTTCATACTTGTCTGACAGACACTTCAATGTTCACATTAAAATGATGTGTCTTCCTCAGCTCCTTGAAATTATTCTGTTTTCATTATATATGCTACCTGATGGCCATCTGCTTCACTCCTTAACTGGTATCTTTTACCGTTGCTATGCTGATGATACGCAGCTTTACGTCTTGGATAAACCAAATAACCTCAATAACTTTACCAACCTTCATGACTGACTAGCTTCTGATGTGAATTGGATATCTCAAAATTTCCTGCATCTCAATTCTGATAAATCTGAGGTGTTTGTGATTGGCCTGATTGTTTTACTAAGGAGTTCAGTCACTATATTGGCCCCCTCACTGGCAACATCAAGACCGCCTCTAAGAGTCTTGGTATCCTTTTTGACCAACATTTGAACTTTGAACCTCATGTTACTAAGCTGATTCAGTCTTGTTTCTTTCAGTTATCAGTCCCACATCAGCCCAATTCTTGTTTCCCTTCGTTGGCTTCCAGTAAAAAGCAGAATGATGTACTAATGATGTACAAGGCCTTGCATGACCTGGCACCTGCATATACAGTATAGCAGAGTTGTTGAGCCCCTATTCTAGCTGTTGGCCACTCTGATCATCTGATCAAGGCCTTTTATCTGTTCCTCGCTCCTATTTCAAATCCAGAAGTGACCATGCGTTTGCGGTTGTGGCTCCTAAACTTTGGAACAGCCTTCCCCATTAAAATCTGCTGAATCTGTGGTTTGTTTTAAGTGGCTGCTGAAAACTCATTTCTATAGGTTAGCCTTCTTATAAATACTCTCTCTTTGCTTTTAGTTTTGTTTATTTTGGTCATGTGCTTTACTTCTTGTCTATGTATCATGCATATGTATGTGTGTGTGTGTGTGTGTGTGTGTGTATGTGTGTATGTATGTAGGTATGTGTGTATACTTGTTTTTGTGTGTGTGTATTTTATCCTATATCTGAAGCACTTTGTAACTGTGTGTGCTTATAAATAAAAATGATTACAATGATTATTATTTGAAGCTGAATTTACAGTGTTTTATATAGTTTAAAGAAACTCTTTCAATGCATAATAATGAAATATTCAAGGTGTGCTATGCAAGGATTCTCTGTCTCATTTATATTTTATTGTTTCAAGATTTCTGTAGAGTAGAATTCGACAATTTTTGCTTACAAGTCAAGTAAAAATCGTTCGGGAGTCGAGTCATAAATAAGTCAAATCTAACAGAAGTTCTGTCTAATTCAAGTCTCCAGTCCAGACTTGAGTCCACAAACTGGATCTTTCACTAACCTTAAAGATCCCTTCCAGACGTATTTTAAGACAAATAGAAATACTCTGCTTTAAATACTAATTAATGGCAGACATGGTTTTTCAACAAAAAAGTTCCAGTACCTTGTTAAAGATTCTTAAACTTACATCCACTCCTTCTCCATAAATATGTTTCTGGACACGAGATGTCTCACACTACTCCCACTGAAAACACGATCCTCAGTTTATGTGCAGTGGAGGTTTCAAGTTTCCACATCACTCTTGTGTAAGTTGTATACTGGACCGCAATAATTGTCTTAAATTGTGATGATGTGTTCTTGGACTTCTTGATTGTTTTTCTTGGTTTTTATGTCGGATGTCTTGTTCTTCTTCATGTGTTTTTGTATTTTAACGTCTTGGGACCATGTTGGAAATAAGTGTTTTCACTTTAAAATGTTATCCTTTGGATTTTTATTTTTTGTGTCTGATAATCCATAAAAAAAATCAACCAATCAATCAAGACCACAGTCGGCTCCGAACTAGTTGTGATGTCACCAGTCATGCTCATATGTATATGCTTTGAACTCAGATTTAAGGTGACAGAGAAACTATTTCCCCTTCAGCAGATAATTGTGAAAACAGCCTTTCACTGTCAAACTCTGCACATCTATCATTCTGCACAGTGAAGCTCAAACATCCAACTGAAGGAACAAGAAGAAAAACACATTTTTGAGTGTGGGGGGACTTTAAACAAGCTGCGTTAGCTTCCTAACCGCAACCAGTATCTTAACTTGGCATGTGTGAACCGAATGGGATTAGCTCATGAGTAAACTCTGGCAGTGTAGGTTGTAAAAAACTTCATCCAGGTGGTGAAAAGTTTCCTCCAAAATGTAATTGGTAGATGCAAAATTGTTGCATACTAACATGCATACATATGAATCTGGAGGATATGAAGTTGAGGTTTGTAATCTACTATATGTGTCTCTTTCCATCCATGTAATACCAGCGTCTTTGCAGAGGTTAAAGAGGTGGTTTACTGTAGCACTCGCTCCCTTGCCTTGTGTCTCTTTCATGCTAACACACACACACACACACACATCAGAGTACAGTGCATACAGTGGTTGCTCCTGGGTGCCAAATGTAGGTGAGTCACCCAGTGCAGAGGCAATTAAAACCTCTGTCACAGTGTGATGTCATCAACTGCTGTCCCCACAGACACTGACACTGGGTTGTGTTCCTTTAAAGATCAACGTTTCTCTTGAAAACATGC
This sequence comes from Thunnus maccoyii, assembly GCF_910596095.1. Lineage (NCBI taxonomy): Eukaryota > Metazoa > Chordata > Actinopteri > Scombriformes > Scombridae > Thunnus > Thunnus maccoyii. Next base: position 38,315,677 of record NC_056534.1, on the reverse strand, counting down.
TCAGGGGTTACTTCTGAAGTCTGTTTGAGTCTGTTTGTGTGTGGCAGGGGAGACGACAGATCACTGGTAATCAGCATGTGTGCGAGTGCATGTGTGCACACATGCTCAGTAGTCATATACATCAAACAAACACTCTCCCTTCAAGCCATTTCCAGCTATGTTTTGTTTGTTGTGCTATGAGAGAGACTGTTATATTTTGCTGGCATTTTTGCACATCTTATTTACATACTGCTCCTTATCTATCCGCTATGAGCACGCTTGAATGTTTGCAGACTCTTCTGTGAGTGACACGGCGGCGTCTTCTTCTTTTTTGGTAGCTCAACTAGTATCAGTTTAAGGAGTTGTTAGATAAACAAAACATCTGTTGTAGTCAAGATCACCTCAATTGAGCAAAGACGGAGACCAGAATTTAAATTCTTTAAGTGACACAGTTTTACTCATTTTGCATATTAGAACACATTCACAATGGAACATGATGGACTCAACAGGTCAAAAATAAAATCTCAAGCTCTTGAGATCTTCAGATTGAGTAAAATACTGTGAGACCAAAATGAGACTGAGGTCACTTTCATGCCTGCTCGGGTTCATGTTCACAATGGCTTATTACTGGCAGCTGACTGATCACTGATTGGACAGTTTTCGTGACTATCGTCCTTCATCGTCAGTGCTGCATGGATCCACATGGAGGAAAGAAAACTGTAGTGACTGACAGCAAGTCATCCTGCATCGTTTTATCTGCTCTGGAGTTTATCATGAGTAGTGACTAAAAGCTAGAAAGGGGATAGTGATATGGTGAGAGGACAGCTCACCATCAGTAGATGGATTTAAAGATCCTCACCAGAGTCTGCTTGGAAGTAGATTAGTTGGCACCAGAGTTTGACTGAAAGCTTTCACACGAGTCCAAATGAATCAAAGCAAACATGATCATCTAAATATAAAACTGTTAACACGTTCGTGTGACCTCGTTGCTTTTCTTAATGGAAAGCAGGAGTATCTTGTTTTTTCTTCTTAGCCTTGAATCTGGTTTTTCGTACAACACGATGATGCAACAAACACAAATTGTCTCTACATTGACGTTTCTGTCAGTCTGCCTATTTCAACAGGACAAATAGAATAAGTTAAGCGTAATTGCATTTGGTGGCTCAGCTTTGGGAATATCAAATCAAATTAGGATTATCAGTGTTCTTTTCCATGGCACACGGTTCGCCTTAAGCTATGCTTTTCAGGATCTGTCTTTAGTCTTTGTCTCTATCTTTCTCAGCGTCCCTTCCAGCTGTACGATGCCTTCACCATCTCGTCTGCCCCGTCCGTCTCTCATCACCCGCCCACACTTACTTCTTCTTTTCTTTCCATTTTTAGATCTCATTCTGTCTTTTAATTTTCTTTTTTGTCCACTTTTGCTTCCCCCGTCTCACGACTTTCCAGCCTCACTTAATAAATTGTTTTCTCTTCAGCAACTAATAGAAAAACTACAACACAATGTGACAAAATGTTATAAAATGACCATTTAAACGAGGCAAAAATAGATCAATGCTGTTAATCCAATAAACAGCCAGCTAATGTAACAGCAACTTATCATTAATTGGGTTTTTTTCTGATGTTTATGTAACTGGCAGTTTTTAAGTATTATGGTTAAAGCTTTTTCAAAATATTTAAACCCATTTTCTATTTATAATGATTAAAGTATTACAGTCTTACATGAAGTATTAGATTTATTACATTTTCTTAAAGCATTCGGAGGGACATCATATTACATTTTGACAAGTTAACACATTTTTCCAACAGTTATTACAAACTCTGTTACAACATTTCTCTCTCTCTCATTTCCTCCTCTTCCTCCGTCCTCTCCTGCTCTTCCTCAACTTCTCTTTCCTTCCCTTCTCCACATGCGTCCTCCTGTCTGTCCTGTGAAAAAACACAAGCCTGTCTATCAGTCTTTTGAGTCAGTCTTTGTTCTGTCAGAAGCTATCCCACAGATAAGTGTGACTGATGGCTGCAGGCCCGGCCAGACAGACACTATATAATTGAGTGATAGAGACTAATGTAAGTGAATAGCTGAGAGCCGACTGTGATCCACAGCAGCAGCAGCAGAAGCTCCGGCACCGAGGGAGGCTTTCTGTTAGGCCCTCGGTAATACTAGCGACAACAATCTGGTGACTACCTGGCTGCATGTGTGTGTTTGTATGTGTGGCTCAGGTTATCTCCTTTTTGTCTCCTTTACATCCCATGTCTCTTTCCTTCTCCGTTTAGTAGCTCTGTTTACCGTTTATTTCCTTCTCCTTCCATGCTCCTTTTTCTCATCTCTCTCTCTCTCTTTTTCCTCTCCCTCCTCTCTCTCCCTGTTATCTTAGCTCTTTAATTAACGTGACATGCTGTGAAGTGAGATACTAAATAATGCAGGCTTTTCCAGTGACATTGAATCATTCGAAGTGATTAGTTGCCACATGCAACACAGGCACGCGCATACACCTGCACACGCACACAACACAACTGATGCCCTTCTTTATCAGCCGTCTACCTTTTAATGTTTGTATTCATTTTGCAGCAAAAATGTGGGCTTAATTAGACAAATATCCACATGAAAGCTCTATTGAGAATAGAGTGTATTAGCAGCATGCATTTTAAACGGCGCCAGCAATTATCCCATATAAATACAGTATGTAAAGGTTGCATCAATGTTGATATTGTTAACTAAAAGGAGTGCTTAAACAAAAATCTATTGGTTGAAAAAGAAAAGCTTTAGTCAACAAAGAATGAACAACCAAAGTAAAATTACTCTGAACAACAAAAAAAACTAATTAATTACTTAAACCTGGAATTGAGCTCAAATATCCAAAACTGAATAAAAATCAAAGAAAAAACTGAAATCTGTTATTGCTCTGTGTTTTGAGTAGATCCAGTAGATACTAGAGTTTATGCACTTTCCCATATCTACTGTAGTAGTGTAAATCACATTGCAGAGGACTCAATTTGTGGTGGGAGAGATCTAGGTTATCCCAAAGCAATTGTTTCAGACCAAACCAAGTGGAAAATCCAGTGTGGGTTTAGTTGTTTGCTGCCTTGGCTGCAGGGATGCTAAGAGCTCTAGGTTCCAGCGTTCTTCTACCCCCACCCCCGCCCCCGCCCCTTGTCTTTTTTTAATCAGATGGTTTGTTCAGGAGTGGAGGGGATTAAGACTGCTGCTGCTGCTGCTGCGGCTGCTGCTGCTGCTGCTGCTGCTGCTGCTGCTGCTGCTGATGATGATGATGATGATGATGATGATGATGATGATGACTCTGTCCAGTTTTGGAGAGCCCACAAACACATGCACGTACACACACACATACATGTAGAAATTAGACGACATGCAGGGTGCACAGAGGCAAAAATAGACATGTACATGTATGCATGCAACTGTGTGTCACGTCTGCACACACACACACACACACACACACACACACACACACACATGGGCGAGCAATTCAGTGCAGGCAAAGTCTGTCTTAATATACAGACGTACGCATGCATGCACACACAGAGGCATCAACGTACGCATGAACTAGCCTGTATGCATGCACATACAGCGCAGGCCTACACATTCATTCAAGCAAATATGCACATTACATATCTAAACAGCCTCTCTCTCTCTCTCTCTCTCTCCTGTTCGCCTCCGCTCACTTCGAGCGTCTCTCACTCAACACTGTCAGTGTCTGGACAGCAGCAGTGATCTGCCATGTCTCATTGTGTCATGTGATTTGAGCTGTGAGATTTCTGACACACAGACTGACGCCTGTCTCTTCTAATGCCAGACACCCACACCAGGCACTACAGATGGTAGAGAGACAGACAGACAGACAGATGGATGGAGAGAGAGAGAGAGAGAGGGAGGGAGAGAGTAAAAAGGCGAAACATCTGACTGAACGAAAGGAGAACGAAAGCGTAATAGTAAAAGACAAGATGAACGAGAAGGGAGGGAAAAGGGGAGTCAAAGAAACAGAAAACTACAAAAAGAAAGTAAAAGAGGAGAGGGAGACGAGGAGAGCTGAAGGAAGGAAGCGAGCTAAGGATGAAAGGATAGAGACATTGAGCTGTATGTTGATCCAACACTGTGTGCAACATAGCCAGCAGATAACACCAGTCAGTCTCCTCCCTCTTTAATCTCCCCATCATCCATCAGTCCCTCGCCCCATCCATCAACCTCTCCATCTTAAAGCCCTTCGTTCCTTTTCATCAATCTGAAATCATGCAGTTTTGACGCACATTGGGAAGAAATCCGGTATTGAAGTGCCGTCTGCTTTGTAGATTGTATAACGGGTAAAAACTACAGCAGACAAATTGAGGCTTTTGCTTCAATAGGAAGATTTTTAAAAATGAACTCTTGAAGCCAGCTGATGTTTTAATGCTAAATGTCTGACATAAGTTGAAACTCATCAACTACTTTGTGAACTCCCTCCTCACACACGCACACACACACACAGACACGAACACACCAAAACACACCTCCGGCAGTGAGTGTATGGTCCTAATGAAGCGAGAAGAGGAGAGGCAGCTGCATAACTGGAGTGTAAGGCCTAGAGGGAACTCACACACTTCAAGTCTGTGTGTGTGTGTGTGTGTGTGTGTGTGTGTGTGTGTGTGTGTGCACAGACTTTATAATGTCTCAGACTCTCTTAATTTTGACTTTGGAACGATTCTAATGACTGTTTTTTCTCTTTTCTCTCTCTCTGCAGGTTGTGAGGGCCTGTTTCTATCGTCCTGTTGTACAGTGAGGCAGTGAGCTCACGGTGGATACAGCATGCATGTGTCGACATATCCCATGATGCACTCTGCCAGTCCAGGCCTGCTCCTCCTCAGCTTCCTCTTCCTCGCTGATGCTGACTGTGAGTCCTTTTCACACTCACGACGCACATACATTTATTTGCACACACACACACATAAAGAGAAACTTTAATACACACACGCAGGGTTTGAATGACTGCTCCACACCTGATATCACATCCCAACTGTACGTGTTTGAGTGTGAGTGTGTTTATGTGTATGTGTGTGAGACTGTATGAGTGTGTGTTGGGTAGCAGGTTTGATACAAGGCCAGCTGTTTTTGTCCATCCCAGTATTACTTGGCATGGAGAGACAGACCACATATGGCAAATCAGATAATTTCCCCACTGCTTGTGTGATTGTGTTTATCTTGTGTGTGTGTGTGTGTGTGTGTGTGTGTGTGTGTGTGTGTGTGTGTGTGTGTGTGTGTGTGTGTGTGTGTGTGTGTGTGTGTGTGGGCGTGATCCCTGACTGTGGCGAATATGTCTGCACGTGTATTTCAGCGAATACACTCACCAGTATCACGGTTATGAGTTGTATCCTAGTTGTGATGTTCACATGGAACATGAAGTAACCTCTGTGATTGATGATTCAACGATTATCCACATCTCCGATAATCTGCTTCTGTCAAGAATATATTTTATGTATTTTCTTTTATCTGCAGTGACTGACTTGTCTCACTTTTGTTTCTGTCTGCCTGGATGCTTTTGCATTTTCCGCGCTCTGCTAGATTTGGCTCGGATGGGAGTGATGAGCGTGGCGAGCAATAATCAAATTATCCGCTATTTAACTAGTGTGTGACTTTCTCTACAGCGTGTAGATCACCATTACATTGTTTATCATATTTTTTGTTTTTTCTGGCTAACTACCACATAACACAAGATGAAGACACACCTACACAGATAGACGATGGTCCGTCATCTGACTAAGTTGTTTAGATGCCAACTTAAGTCTTTATATTAAGATCGGTTTGCGTCTTTTCCTCCGCGTTCTCTGTAATCTCTCTACACTATAACATTAACCATAATTAACCTTTTTTTTGGGGGGGGGGGGTTGTACAGGCATGACTTCACTGTCCATTGGTCAGGTTGAAGATTAGCAATGAGGATTGGAATCTCATAACAGTGGTGATGAAACAGCCTGATTTGAGGTGAAGCTGAGGATAAAACATATGAAGACAGAAGGTGGGAGGACTAAAGGATGGGAAGGAAGAAGAATTAGTCAAGCTCACCACGCAGACTGTTTAACATCTGGAAGTTGTCTTTTGCTCCATAAGTGTAAATATTTGATGGTAAAAATATTTAAAAGAACATGCAGCATGCTCAGTATCGGACAGTGTGGAAAGGAAAATGTAGCTCCGAGCTTGTGGTTGTATGATGCTGAACATATATCATCATCAGCTCTATTACACACACAGACACGTAGCCTACACACAAGCGTGTGACCACACGACTACAGGCTTGAGGCAGCCTTCCTGGTCCTGCAATGTTTTAAAAGTACACAGTGAAAGCACACACATCCACAAACCACTCTTGTTTTCCTTTCAGCCTCCTGCCCTCTCGTCCCCTGTGTAAGTCCCAGGGTCGGCCAGTAAAGGCCCAGTCATCCATCAAAACGATGATGCTCCCAGACTTCCTCAATGAGGGTTAGGGGAGCAGCACAGATGCGACAAGGGTGGAAAGGATTTGTACTTTGTTTCCTCTGTCTATATTTTTCTCTTTCCTCTGCCCTCATCTCATTCGCTGTGACTTCCTCCATTGCTCTTTTCTCGCTCGCTCTCTGCCTCTTCTCGGCACATCCATGTAATCTGGCGAGAAAGGAGGGACAGAGGGCTTGAGGGGGGGAAAGGGAGGAAAGGCTGTTCTTTTCTCTTTTATCTCATTGTGTATGACGTGCAGTGCCTCTTTTAATATCAACAGTAGGGACTCAGAGATTTGAATGTTGAGAATTCAAACAGAGGCTGCTGCTGGGACATTGACGTCTTTCGCGCTCGTCACATGTCCGCATGTTTTGAAACGTTAAATGCACTCTGAAAAATTGCTTCCGGTTGTGTTTATCTTAGCTCAAACTTAATGCAAAATGAATGGAATACATTTTAATCATAATAACATTTTATAAAATCGAGGCTACATTTGAGTTTTACTCTTCCGTGTCTGAGCAGTAGCATCATTTGTTCTTCATGTTTAGAAGCATCATCAACATATATGCTTGATACACAAGTTACACACACACACACACACACACTAGTGGACTGAGGGTATTAAGATGCAATCAGATGGAACAATATCCCATGTGCATAGTTGGAAACCTTGCATGACACTGCACCATATGTGCACTCTGCACACAGGGGCTGGTGTAACAATACAAGCAGCGTGCTGAGCTTTGGGTGTGTGAACGCGTGTTTTGCTTTGTTTCATTTTTTTTAAATTCACATCTCCCTCTTTTACCCTCTCTTCCTCCCCGCCTCTCTCTCTCTCTCTCTCTCTCTCTCTCTCTCTCTCTTACCACCATTTTTGTTTCTCGGTGCGTTTGTGTGCGCGTGCGTGCATATGACATCTATCTGGTGGATTAAGAGTAATGCCCTGATCCTGTCGCAAACTAGGCCACTGCTCCATGTACGCAGTGAGACGCCCCCTGTGTGAGAAGCTGCATCTCTGCGTGTGTCATTCAGGCCGACAGGAAACAATGCAACAACAGGGTTGTTTCTGCTGACCCTCGTTTGCCCCAAAAACAACAAGCTGTCGTCCTTCCACTCGCTGCTTGGAAGGAACAATAAAAATTTTAGCTGAACTACAACTGTAGACTCTGAAGCATTGCTGAGATGCAACCCAGTGCTTCAGTAAGCAGACTGTACATGTTGAAACCAAACAGGAAAGCTCTCTTAATGTCATCACATCATGTGTAGTAAAAGCTGCGTTTTTCCAATTTCCCTTTTTTCCCACAAAGCTTCATGTAAAATAACACACAAGCATCTTTCTGAGAATATATGACCTTTTCATACATGACATATGAGGCCTGTGTACAACACTGGATACACAGAACTGGCTCATGTGGTGACTGATTGACCTGTCAACGTTCAACCATATTGCTAGCACTCGCATGGCCTTGAGGTTAACTGGAATCTGAGAGGTGGTTGGGTCAATCTTCCCACGATGACAGCGTGTCTTTCCTTACCTCAGGAGCCCTTGAGCAAGGCAACAAACACCAACTGCTTAGACAGGAGCCTTCTGGGGTTACCTGTGAGTGTGTCATTCAGCTTTGCCTCAGGCGCTAAGTTCAGGAGTCTATAAAAAGAAATGTGTTCTTCTACAACACTCTGCAGACTCATTTTTTTGTATATCCGCCATCAGCCTAGTTTTTTTATTTGTGTTTTGCTAGATTGTAGATTTTGTCAGCTAATTTTCATTTTAGAAAAATGTGGTTTCACTATTATTTAGTTCAGGTTTAAGTGTATTGTATCTCAGTGTACCCATGTGAGAGGCCCCACGCCTGCACACAAAGCACAGCTTCTGCAGAATATTTGATGCATTTAATTTCCTGAGAGAGAAAAAAAAAAGGTTCCATTTGGTTAAAGTATAGCACCATGGGTTGTTTTAAACATAATAAGGAAGAGAATTTGTAATACATGTGTATCAAAGATGTGTGTGTTTGTGTTTAGAGGCACATGTGCATGTGTGTCCTCATGAGTATGTTTTATATGTATATGTATGTAAGCATGTGTAGCTCTCAGAGCAGACAAGAGATTAGATCACGATAAGTATCTGGTTCCGTGCGAGCGTCGTTGTTGCTGATGGATGAGTTACCATCAGGATGTCACTGGAATGAGATGAAGAGGAAGGGTCGCAGAGATCAAAGGTTTCTGCTCCCGGGGGGATTAGTGAAGGGTGTGACACAAAATCAAGTGAGAGTTAAGTTCTTTTCTTGGATGGATCATGTTTTGTCTCTGTGATTGATTGGTACTCACTCAGGATCCTGGTCGACATTATTGCCCTTAACTGATGTCAACATGTCAACATCTGCTCAGTTACAACCATGATGGAGGTTATTATGTGATTTCTCATGTGGACTGGAGAGTGAAGAGGCCTCCAGTATAACAAAGGTCAGAATACTGGTCAACTCTTTAAAGATCATTTCCAATCAATTAATTGTTAATTAATAATTAATAACAATTACAAAGATATTTAAAATGTGGCTCCAAATACAACAGCTTAGAAAAGACCTTCAGTTAACTATATATGCTACTGCTGTTTTATATTTATTATAAATCCTTTATTATTACCTGAATTTAGATTTTTTTGAACTTCATGATATGCAGCTTTTATAAAAATGTTTTTAAAAGCAGATGAGTCATGGTATGATCAGGTCATGAAAACTCAGCAAATTTAATGCTGAAAAAGCTGAATTGTTTTCTCTGCTGTTAAACTTGTGCACTCGAGGGTCATTTTAACCCAAACAAGAGAAAATAAATCTGCTGTGACGCTGCAGAAAAGTCCACAGTGATGTTAAGTAATTAATGTGAGAACTCTAATCATGCTGAAATTGTCCTTTAATTCCCTTATTTTTAATTAACATGCCACTTATCAACTTAACTGATTTCAGTCATTATCTAAATAATTCATGGTATATTTTCTGTAATAATTCATTGTATTATATTAAAATTCATCGCAAGCAATGATGTTCCAGCACGAGCTCATCCGGAATATGACATTAAACCTTCAAAATAAAAAAGCTTCGTTTAAATGCTTGACGACCTATTTCCATCAACCACAGTGCAAACATCTCTCCGTACAGGGTGACAGAAATGGGTCACGTTACAAACATTTTCAGAAATCATATGTACACAACATTAAAATGCAAATCACAGTTATGTTATTATTTTAACTGCTCACTGCCTCTTCTTCATATTCTGGGTAGAGCTGGGGCACAAACTCAATTCACAGTGACCCTTTGGACTCCCCCAATAAGTTCTCCATCGTTATCTATTAATGTCAATCCGTGAGTGACACAGATTAGACTGAGAGAAGACAGTTCATACGCTCCATGCTGATGAGAGAGAAAACCAATCCCCCCCCCCTTGTGCTGCAGCACCATCCTAAAGCAGTGAGGCTATTAGCAGCTAGCATAGCTGTGCGCCCATCTGTGAATAACAGGATCTGACTGCCGTTAGCTTAGCATTAGCTTAGCAGGTGCACCCGTCTGTGAAGAGGCCTGAGATAGCGTTAGCTTAGCTCTAACTTAGCTGAGCACTGGTCTGTGAGTAATACGCTACGACCAGCACTGAGAAAACCCTCTGTTCATCTTTATGGGAAGCCAGCTCTGACCCAGTAAAGTTGTTTACCCAGTGGGTAGCCCATGTGTTTCTGATGACCTGTGTATAAAAGAAAACCCTATTTGATTAATTCCTCCCCTTGTGTTTCTAACAAATTAACCCTGATTAACTCGGCACTAGCCAGACCCCTGGAGCAGCTATGGTGGGTAAGTGGCGTGCTAATTGGACGTGCATTACTATCGGCAATAAAATTGGCATTTTATCCTATAACTGCATCAGCATTAGAATGATATTGTTCAAGTGAAGCGAGTGATGTCAGCTGGAACCTGCAGACCTCTACTGTATATGCAGACAGAGAATCTACACAGTAACCACAGTTTTATATTAACAGTGATTGAAAAAATTATCCAATACACAGATCTGATTGATGGGCAATAAACTAAACTTTATGAAATATTATATCTTTAATGTGAAGTTTTATCAAAAGTTATGGCGTTTAATTGTGTATAATTCAATTTTCAATGTTGAAGTAGTCCATTTTGCCAAATGTTTTCTAATTAACACGTATGTGTGCTGCAGAAGGATGATAACTGTCTCTCTGTGTTTATTGGCCCCAGCAATCCAATTTCATTTCCAGGACGAAAGAGAGCAGCTGATAATTTGCTCTTAATGTGTCGGTTTGATGTTAATGTGTTTTAAGTTATGGTTCTGGCCAGCTGCCCACCCACTCTCCAGGCTGACTATCATGGCCTTGGCTCAGGCCCCAATATTGGCCTCGTTCCTCAACTTGTCTGACAAGCCTGACTCAGTTCTCATTTAGGGAGTCATCAGCTAACCGCCCACCACCGCGTACAACACTGTGCAGCTGGATCTTTCCCTGGCAAGGACTGTAAATTACTCATTACATGCCTAACTATCAACATGAGCACATGCACGTATATATACAGGAAAATATGAGGCGCACGCACAGATGCTTGGCAAGTTGCAGTGACATCCGGAGCAGCTTTTTCAGATGTGATCAAAACTTCCAACAAACAGACATGGATACTCACAAAAGCTGTTCATGCACATAAACAAATGTCCACACACAGACTGAGAAACACTGAGGATCATCTGGTAACGTGTCCGAAGGGTGTGCACCTCATATCAATCTGATCAGGAAGTTCAATAACCATTTATCCCCTTTTCTCCTCTGAGGGATGATCCACTATTCAACCTGTGAGCAGAAATAGCCAAGCACTCAGCTCAAAAGCATACTCACACACACACACACACACACACACACACACACACACACACACACACACACACACACACACACACACACACACACACACACACACACACTCACACACACACACACACACACACACTCAGGATTAGGATGTCTGGGCTCTCCTGTTTGCTCCTCACACCTCTAACTATTTGTCTTTTTCTAATGAAAGCTCATTCTGTATTCTCATCTTTGATTTTATAAACTGGCGGTAATCCAGCATCTAAGTAGAAGCTTCTTATTTCCATGTTACTTTGATACCTGCAGTATGAGACAGAGCGGGTCCATTCTGTGCTGCTGAGTCCGTTGCTTTTTGTTGATTTGATTTGTTTGGATGGGCCTGTCTGCTTTATGCTTTTTCGCATCAGATCAGCTAAGTAATTGAGGGCGCACAAGATGAAGCCTGAGGGCACATAAATCGCAACGTTTTGCAGAGTTTCGTAAAGGTCTGTAGGAATGAAGAGTTTCGATCTTAAATATATTACACAAATGTCTTGTTTCATTATGATTTCATTCAGTGAACATTAATATATTCAGAGAACAGAATCATTCTTAGATCATTAGATTAGATTCATTTCTAAATGTGGGATTCTGAGGATAAAGACACATCTCACACATGCTGTGTTGCTCAACACATATTCATGAAATTCTCTATGTCATAAAAAATGATGGTTGCCCCTCATTTATCACACTTTTAAAGCTCTATCTTTTACAACCCGAGACATGTTTCTCTCTCGTTCCATCTGTTTTCTCTTCCAAAAATGTACTTTCCATTCTTAAATTTATACAATTTCCCAATCTTAATATATTATATTCGTAAATCATGCTCCCTGAAGGTTCGGGCTAGCATCTGTTCTTACAAACTCGATCTCTCTCGCTGCGTCCCTCCAGGTTAAGACAGCATCTGCCAGCTACAGTATGTCCCTGTAGTCTCCTACACATCGCCATTAGCTTCATTTAGTTGTGCTATTTGTCTTTTAGAAGCTACAGAACTTCCATCACCTCGTTACGGTTTGCTGATTCATTGAAGGAAAGTTTATCCAGAAATGCTGTCATATTTACCACAAGTGAAAACAAAACAGTGCAGTAGCTGGAAGAGAAGCAAAGCAGTGCTTGACATCAGTTCAGCTTTTACTGTATAACAGCTGACATGTTTGCAATATGAAAAAGTCAAAATTATTCATGCTGTGAAATATTTAGTTTAGGACACCGACGTTCTGTGCTATCCAAATGCATTTATTTCACTTCTTTGACTTTCAAAGCACGTTGAATACCAAAAAAAGACACGAAGAAGATCTTTCACCCTGGAATCAAAGTTTATCACACGTCTTCAGCCGTGACTCAAAAGTGGTCCGGAGAGGAGAGCTGACTTTGTAATCCCTGCCATCTGTTGTGTAGATCAGATCCCACTGTATGGCGACCTTTATGTAGGCCACCCTCTGTCCCACACACACACACACACACACACACACACACACACACACACACTGAGAGGGGAAGATTGGAACTGTCTAATTCCATCTAAATCTCTCTCTGTGGTCTCACTCAGTAGTTTCCCCTCACTTCCATCTTGGGTCATATTAAAGAAAGAGAGGAAGGCTGGCGACATGCACGAGCACCTGTGACTTCTGCTAACAGCTCTCTTACTTTGAATGATTTCTCGTATGTTATTATTTTATGTCTATGAAATAATAAACCTGATGGCACCCCCTTCTTCCCCTATAACAACTACTAATATTGGAGTGGCCTTTTGAGCTTTAGCTCCTTTGGCCCAAATGTCAATCCTTAATCCTCCCAAGCAGCACGACTAAAAGACCCTGATGATCTTGGCAAAAGATAGAACAGTCGGCACACAGAGAGGGAGAAAAGAAGAAGAAGAAGGAGGATAGAAGAAGGAGGAGAACATGGAGGATGAATTCAGACAGCGGTAATGGAGAAAAAGTGGTGGAGAAGAAGAAGGGAATCGAGGAAAATGGAATAAAGAAGAGAGCGGATAAAGAGTGGGGAGGAGAGAAATAAGAGCGTAGAGGAATGGGGAGATCGAGTTGGGAGAAGACTAGAGCATACGGTTGCATCTTACCCCCCCCACCCCCCCCTCATTAAGTCAGTCAATGTGACAGGAAGACTTATGTAACACCCCAGAGATGGAAGGAGGAGATGGAGAAAGAGTAACAAGGAGGAGGATGAAAGAGGGAGCAGCTGCAGAGGGGGGGGGGGGGGGGGGGGGGGAATAAGTGATTCAGTGGCAAAGAATTAAGAGTGGGGTACAGAGATAAAGGGGCAAAATATGAGAAAGAGAGAGCCTAAGACAATCAAACATGAGATATATGTAGCGAGGGATCGGGGCGACAAAGATAAAGAGAAGAGGGGGAAAGATAAAAAAAAGCAATTGAAAGATCTACCGTGCCTTTTAGTACGGCTCTGCTGGCTTTACACTTTTCATTTGTTTTGTGGGGGAGAGATTAGCAAGAGGATTAAGAGAGCGATTCTCCCGCTCTTCATTCTTTCTCTTTCCCTCGCTCTTTCTCTCACTCTCTCTCACTCTCAGATGGGCACACCAACGTTTGCACTCGTGCATCACGGACACACATGTAACGGCATGCATGTACAAATAGTGTGCATGGTGCAATATGCATATTACAGCTGCAGTTTTTAAAAAATATTCAATCTGTTCAATTTTTTTGATTAATCATCTAATGTTAAAAACGGTCATCATGATTTCTTAGAGCCCAACATGATGTCTTCACATCGCTTCTCTTGTTCAGATAATGAATCAACACTCTCGACCTGCTACGTACAGACGGCTTCTGATTCCTTAGAGTATGACATCACTCCACTTAAACATGTCGGGTAGAAACAGGTGAGCTGTGACATCATGGAACAAAAGCGTGGAGCCAATCAGAGGACTCATATTCCAAACATCATCATTCAAAGAAGGAGCTCGCTTGTATTGTTCAACCAAGAATCAAAAACCCAAAAACATTTTGTTTATGATGATATAAAACAGAGAAACGCAGCAAAGTCTCACATTTGAGAAGCTGGAATCAGTAAATGTTTGTCATTTCTGGATTGTTTGTTTATTTATTTATTTATTGGTAACGGGTGCAGCGAGTTAGCCAAGAGGCTATTTTTTCATCTGTAGTCCCTGGACAGATGTTACAAAGTCCCCCTATTATAAGATTTAAATGTAATGAGTTAATGAGATCACTTATAATCATGAAGAACAATAATAAAGAGAGAATAGAATATTAATGTTAATAAGACATATAATACAAGACACACAAAACAAGTGGTTGATAAATGATTTAAACGATTATTCGATTTATTTTCAGTCAGTTTATTTAATGAAGTGCACTAATTATTTCACCATTAATGCTGAAACTGCACACACACTCACACAGACACACATACATGTTTCTGTATATGTGCATAAACTGGCATACACATACAGTATGCACACACGCACACACGCACACACACACACACACACACACACACACACACACACACACACACACACACACACACACACACACACTGCTCTATCCAGTCATTGCGGTGGATCTGGCTGGGGGCCAGTGAGGTGTAGAGGCGATTGGGCAGCTTGGGGCTCTCTGGCCATGTTTGCCAGTACATCTGGCTCATTCTCTGTCTCTCGCTCTCTCTCTCTCTCTCTCTCTCTCTCGTATCCACCTCCTGCTCATCTTCCTTTCTTCCTCCACTTCTGGTGTTCATGCTTTCTCTTCCTTACCCATTCTGCTCTCCATCTGTCTCTCTCAGTCTTTCCCTTTATCTTGTTCACTCTCCTGTTCTGTTCTGCTGTCCTATCGACACACACACTCTCTCTTTTTCTCTCCTTCTCTGAACAGCTTAGCTTTTCTCCCTCTCTCCCTCCTTCCTTTTAAACAGCAAAAAGCAATTTCTCTCCCTTTGTCAGGGCAGTTGGCGGTAAGCCCTTAAGTAGGGATTTTCTGGTTTGGCTGGAATGCCATTAGGCGAGCTGGCGGTGACGTGCCGTGACTGACGTACCGAATCTTTTTGATGTCGTGATGTCACAATCCAGCGGAGGCTGTGGTTATGATATTGTTGGCGTCCCCGGAACGAGGGGCTTTAGTGGTCATGTCAGGAGTAAGTCTTCATAAATCCTTTATGGCACAGAAATATTAAGCTTCTTTGGTGGTACAGGGACAGAGGGAAAAACATGGTGGAACGTGCACACACGTGTGCAGAGAAAAAAAAGACGTACACACAGACACAAAGCCTCCCACACACACACACACACCTTTCTTGAAAAACACATGAAGGGGCACACGCACTCCAAGGATTGGTTCACACTGCAACACACATGCCCCAAAACACCCCCAAATCAGTTTTCTACAATGTCCTTTTCAGTAATTTGTGCACGTCCCAGTGACTCTCTTTCAGTTAAACTGCACTCACACACATCTGGTATTTCACACACTCTTCATTTAGTACAACCGAGGTCTCAAACATAAGTGTTACAGATGTGCAAGTGAGAGATTATAGTAGCATATCAGTAGCATATATGTTGCTTAAGTGCATTCAGAAAAACATAATAATCCAGAAGAGAACATGTATGTGTGAATGGTCATTAATATAGTTGTAATGCTGATGTGATTATAAAGAGCATTACATAACTGTCCATCAAAACTTCTGTATCTGCTGTACTTGACATGTGCACACACGCACACGCACACACACACTCACACACACACACGCACGCACGCACGCACGCACGCACACACACACACACACACACACACACACACACACACATGCACACACACACACACACACACACACACACACACACACACACACACACTCACACACACACACACACACACACACACACACACACAGAGCAACAGTCTTAACTTTTGAAACATGTCGCCTCACAGCACCCCCAAGATTCACACGAACCCCAGAAGACCAAACAGGAGTCCAGGGGGGAGTAGCGTCCTTTGTGTGCCAGGCCACCGGGGATCCACAGCCCAAGATCGTCTGGAACAAGAAAGGCAAAAAAGTCAGCAACCAGAGATTTGAGGTACGGTGCTGAGATACTTATCACTCTGTCAACAAACAAATATATGAAGAATGGCTTTAAGGCTGAAACTGTTATTTCTAAGAAAGTTAATTGGCAGCTATTCTGATAATCAATTAATCACTTAAAGGAACAGTTTGACATTTGGGAAATCTGCTTATTGGCTTTATATGAGAAAATTGATACACACATCGATATAGTTTAGTGTAAAGACTGGAAGCAGCTAACCAGTACATAAACACCCAGTAAAACCACAAACTGTCATTTTTCACACAGATTAAACAAACCAAATTGAACGTGTTAATTAGTGAGCTCTAGAGATGCTTTTAGGCCAATTTTTGACCTTGGTCATAGCTGGGCTGCCTGTTTATGCTAGTTTTTATGCTAAGCTAAGCTAACTGTCTCCAGCATGTATGTATTTAGAGAACTGGATACAGCGTTGGAGGCAGAGGCCTGTGGCAAAAGCCTCTTCCCGCTGTAAAGAAATGACCAGGATGAAAACATATGTGCACGCTCTATGGGCCACATGCACCCATGGTGTGACAGCTAACTTGTGGTTTAGCCCTCCGGCTAACTTGAACAGCGAAAACACAATTCAGTTGTGTCGCTTTTCTAAACTTTGTGATTGTGATCGGACTGAATGGATCAAAGTCTGATAGTGAAACGAGTCGCAGGAGTCGTGAATATCCGCTGACTAACAGACGTCTCTTTCACAACGTAAGTCTATAAGAAAAAGTCTTTTTGGGCCAAGTGTGCATCATGTGATGTAATTACACAGTTTGGCCACTATGTCAAGTTTGTTTCAAAGCCCAGAGCTGTTCCTGTATCCAGTTCTCTTTATACATCCAGGTTTTAGTTTTATATTTATCAGACATATCAGACAATAGAGTTATATTGTTCTTATCATCTAGAAATCAAATAAGTGCATTTCCCAAAATGTCAAACTATTGACATTTAAGCTTTCCAGTTTGTGTATTTTCTGCTTTTTTTTGATCTTCCATGATAGCAAGAAGTAAATCTTCTGGGATGTTGGCGTGACAACATATCTGAAGATGTTAGCTTGAGCTCCTGGAAACTTTGAGAGGAATTTTAACTATTTTCTGACATTTTTATAGAAACTAAACAATCAATCAGTTAACCAATGTAATGATTGTTAGTTTCACCTTTATGAGACTACTTTATGTTTAGTTGTTGTATTTTATGAGCCCTGGTACTGTGCATGCTGACTCACTGGTTTACCAGTACACCTCAGAGCAATCATTAATGTTATTAGCTGCACCTTTGCTTTTCCTTTGATGACACATTAAAGAGCTCACTGTAAGAGACGTATTATTGGTACGGTATTAATGCAATGAAAATCAGCATTTGAGTCAATAATGAGCTTTGTGTTTTATTGTCATCATTATATATATATACACATAATAGACAACCTTATCCTGGGAATACAGGAACAACATCTATTAATAGTTTAAATATAGTTTACCTGCTTTTCCTCATTTGTACTCAAAAGGTTACACACCTGTGTGGAATGATATCTACGCAGACTTTCATATGTCAGATGATGCCTCGGGCTACAGTATATGAGATCCTTATATGATCAGCCTTATTAGTTTCCCGAAGGCTCTCACCTTTGATTCATTTCCCACCTCACAAGTCATCGTGGATGGATATGTGGAAGCAGCCTCTCTCTCCCACCCAGTCAGTGTCACCCGGAGCTCAGACTGCTTTTCCACTTTAATAAGTCGAGTTTCCTCCCAGGTTTAAGTTCATCTAGGTGTCTTCCTGTTTGTGATTAAATCACTTGGGGAGATGTTTTATTTTTAATCCACCCTATATAAGCTTAGACTGTCTGCTGTATATTTCTCAGTGGTGTCCTGTCTGTCAAGAGTTGTTGTGCAGGATTTCTTTTTATTGGATTTCAGTCAGCAGAAACAGCATCCTGTTACAAACATGTATTCAACACATGCAAGAGCATTTTAAATGTACAATCAAGTAGTTCTGAAAAAGTTATTACATATCCTTATTATGAAAAGGGCATTTGACACTTCTTAACTATCCCTTCTCTCCATATTTCTCAATTCAAAGTTACTTTTAATCAGTGAAATTAGATTTGAATGTGCGTAGTGATTGATCCTAGACTGTGGATCCAGGTATGCCTTGTGGCTAAAGATTAAGCCTGACTATTACTCTGATGGTTCCCAGGCCCTGTCCCACAAATAATCAAAAACAGTTTTGTCTCTGACAATTACTGCCAACGAGTATGAAGGTAAAATTAAGTCCAGACTGTGAGGCTTGAATATTAGAAGGAGCCCTCTGCTGCTACTGTGTTCGCAGCTCAGCACGATGATGCAAAGCTTGTTGAGTTCAGAGGGTTTTATTCTCTCAAACAGGTGATAGAGTTTGACGATGGGTCCGGCTCGGTCCTGAGGATCCAGCCGCTGAGGACCCCCAGAGACGAGGCTGTTTACGAATGTCACGCCTCCAACTCAGCGGGAGAGATAACTGCTTCCACCAGACTAAGTGTGCTTCGAGGTCAGTGTGAACACAAACACACAAGCTATTTCTGTTTCCACCTAGCTGTCAAGCACAATTCTCAGTTGCTGCTGCGAAGAAAACTACAAATCATAATATTTGGACATGAATCATAAACACATATGGAAAATAGAAAGTCACAAATGTGGTTTCTGTGCTTCATTGAACTGACAAAACATAAACACTGTGATGTTTCCTATATGCTGTTACATCCCTGTACTATAACATACTGTATATGAAGGTATATCTGTGGTAATTAAACATCTAACTTTAACATCAAATGATTATGGGCTGCTCATAAATGGTGATGAAGTTTCTATAGGTAGGTTGTCTTTTGTGTGAAACAGTCAAAGGGGACGTTAACACTAGCTGGAATCCATTAAAGTCATATGTGGTATTTTTCGAGCAACGTTCTTCTTAAAAGGTATTTATGCAGGTGAAATTGGACGCTTGGAGAATGTTTCTTCAGAAGTCGATATACGGTGTATGTAAGCCTGCGTCCACGGCTGTAGATGGTTTTGTTTGTGTTAGCAGAAGTCCATTAATGCAGATAGTGATGTTAGTGTTAGTGGATTCCATTAGGAGAACATTATGTACCGGTAGTTTGAAGCTCAAGAGTGTCTTAGTGAGTGAAGCTGCTGGAGTGTGGATAATCACATCGCCTGCCTTTACAGTGCATGCTTGTGGGGAAAGGACGTGCAGCCTATTGTTCTACCATCTCATCTCTCTCTCTTTCTCTCAGAGGGATAATACACATAATCTACAGTTCTTCCTGTCTACTCTCCTCTCTTTCTGTCTGTGTTTTCATCTTCCCAAGTTCATCCCCTTTTTTTTACATTTCTTTCTCTCTCTGTCTCACTCTCTCCATCTTTTTATAGAGTTTCCTCCGTTTCTCTCTCTCTGTCTCTTATTCTCCGTCTCTCTCTCCACATGCTCTTAGGTCCACTACACAGCAACCTCTAAATTATTCACATCAGACCACTCTTTGCATCTTCTGTGCTGTTCCGCTCCATCCATCCAGAATTCTTCCTGTCTCACATGGTCGTCTCTGTACGTGTATGTGTGTGTGTCTGCGTGTGTGCATGTAGGCGTGTTCAGTTGCGTGTGTGAATCTGTATGTGCTCTCGCTTATGTGTCTCTGCATCTATTTTTGATTTTTCTGCCTGCCTTGATGGAGGCTCGTATCCACTCTGCCCCAACCCTCGTCTTTATCCAAAACATAAGCACTTCTGCACAAACACACACACACAAGCACACATGTATATACTATATATACTGTGTGTGTATATATATATATATATATATATATATATATATATATATATATATATTTATCCTTGATCTAAGACAGTGGGACTTTATGTAGTGATTAGCCTCTTTCTACTCCTCTGAGGAGTCATTGTGTTGTGGATGAATAAGAGGCCACCTGGGAGCAGCTAATAGCTCCTGATAGACTGTCAGTCCAAATGTCAGCCACAAAGTACACACACGTGTGCACCCGCAAATACACACACACACATTCACACACACACGCAGTCTTGTCAGTCATGTCTCCTTGTCTCCCCTGGCTCTGTAAAGACACAGCTCCAGTGACTGACTGACTGACTGTCTGACAGGAGGGATCCAGTGATAAGGTCAGCCAGCTTAATTACTGAGGATTAGAAGCAGGCTAATTGAAATCTTGGCTTCCAGTAAAAGGCTGTGATTGGCAATGGCTGAAATAATAATGAACTTGAGAGCGATTATATTCTTTAGGATCCCACGTACAGTCAGATACTGTATCATTCATGGTTTGGTTAAAGTTGAGTTTATGAAAGAGTCTTGGACCTAAAAGATGAAGTTTAAGGACAATTGAGTTTTCTTACACCTTTGGGTTTATTGATGTAGTTTTGGTGTTTTCATTTCTTTTGGTTCTGATAACCTGCAAACATCTGGGAACATGGTGACATTGATCAGCTGACTGCTTGTGTATCCAGCTCCATTGGACTTTATTGTAGCAGTGAGGTTGTAAAATAACAAGCAGCTTTTTATTTGTAGATAAAATCAAAAGTGAACTAAAGGTGGTTTACAACTAATCAGTGGTCACCTTTGTTAGAAGTATGGCTAACCTTCTCTGATCATCTGAATGACCTGCTGAACTTCTGTTTAGTGATATCGACGGTTCCCAGATCTCAAAAGCAATTAACTAGATATTGATGTTTGTAAAAGCAAGAGAAATGATAGCAAACAACAAAAATAAGCCCTAGATTGTAATAAACCAGAATCATCCTTGAATTATTTCTTACAATATAGATCTTACAGTATATATATTCCTCCTCATCATCAGATACTGCATATATCTTAAAATACTAACATTGTACACAGTATCATAAACATCTGTAAAATCTGTCTGATGATCAAGATTAGACTGAAAGTTTAATTAACATCTCTATCCCAGCTTACTGACCTTTATAATAGGCAGGTGTTGAGAGGCTATTTCCCCTCCGCTGTACTAAGATCATCCTCTTCAGACAGCCTGAACTGTCACTCTCAAGTTGTCGGGTGAAGTTGCCCGTTATGAAGTCTAACAGATATGAGGTTTGCTTTCTCTCTGCTGCCATTCAGTCGTTAAACGGTATTTTACTGTTGTCTACAGATCGCTCACCTGACTTCTGCACTTTGACCTTGATGCTGATTGAACTTCTACATCCTGTTGTTTGTTGTTGTCCATCAGTGTTTTGGTGTTTTGTGTGTTTCTGTCTGGCTACAAACCAATCTCCCTATAAGGGACAATAAAGACACTTTGACAGAAAATGTAACAAAAGAATCACAGATCATAGTAAAGCAGTCAGGCAGGGCTGTTGTGTTGGATTCCAATACATTATACAGGTGTTGATTTTATTGTCCTGAGTCAGTCATGAATGACAGAAACAGGTTTACTTGCAGGTGTACGTATTACACTCAGGGTTTGGGATACAGCAAGTATAAGTTCCCATGATTGTGAGTCCAGAGTTTCAGTCTTCCACATTTACAGATGACAAATCCAGCGAGCGTTGTGTGTGAATTTCATTTTGGACCTTGAATAAAGAAGACAGTGTTCGCACAGCAGTTCCCATGATTGTGAGACCGAGCTTTTCTATGAGCTGTGAAATTATCTGGATCACTCACAGTGGAAACACTGAAGTGGGAGAACGTCCAAATGAAACAGAGGGATGTGTGGAAGGTTCCGTCAACAAGGGAGTGTAGGGTTACGCATCTGCTCTGACCTCAGGGGGTTCTTCACTGTTCACCAGCACGGTCGCACACATGCACGCACGCGCACGCACGCACGCACGCACGCACACATGCACACACACACACACACACACACGCACACACACACGCACACACACACACACACACTCTTAGGTGTTCCTTACACCTGTCCCCATGCTGGACGATGGAGGGCTGCTTATGTGTGTATGTGCATTAGCTCATTCAAACACTTTCACTTATATCACTTTACACCTTTAAAAAAAAAGCTGTGATTTTGTACAAGAGTGTGTGTGTGTGTGTATTTTCATCCAGTATGCATATCTGCACGTGCGAGTTCCTTCACACCCACACGTTCACATCTGCAACTCTGTTCTTAGTGCAGAGGTGTGAGTGGTTGTAGAAGACGAGGGGCAGAGAGAGAGATGCATGATCTTAAGGAGTAGCATTTCTAACTGTTCAGCGCTGTGTCCCACCCCAGGTAGATGAAATAGAATGCATTATTCCTGCCTACGAGGGGCTGGCTTTGAAGTAAGCGTTTGCATAATGAAAGCGGAGAGAATCGGGATTGTTATGCTGTATGGGTCCCTTGTGCTCTCTTTCCTTTTCTGTCTGTTTTTCTTTTACTCTCTCCCTTGTTCTCTCTCTTTTCCTTTCTGTCACTTTGTCTCACTCTATTCTTTTCTATTTTATTCCATTCACTTCTACTCTCTCCCTGTTTTTGTACTTTTGCCCTCCTCCGCCACCCACATAGCCACTCTTCTTCATACAAACACCTTCTCATCTTGTTCTCTTGGTTTATTATGTCCATGTTTCCATTTGTTGGCGTTGTGATTGATTGAAACCGGAGCTGTTAAAAGGCCACACGTGCACTCGCAAAGCTAATGTCTCACGACCCGTTGACTACGGTTCGATGGGCTGCTACCAGAATTAGCATCTCCTTGGCGAGGTTCAGCGCTAGGATTTCCCGTTAATGAGGCTCTGTGTGGTTGAGAGGGATAAAGTCACAAGGGATTGTGGGTAAAATTTTAGGGGAGGGGGGGGGGAGGGGAGCAAAAATGAAAATAGAATGCTTTCTAGATCAAATCCAGTGCAAACGTATGCAGGAAGACTGATTTGTCTTTTCCACTTTATCATGTGTGACTCATGAATGTGAGTGTTTACCAAAGTGCAGCCTTGAACTAAGTTCAGAATTAGTTTCAGAAAGTGTTCTTCTCTGTACCTTTTAGATTCAGAGGCAGAATACAGTATCTGTTCAGTTTGACTGAGTTCAGGCGTCTTTGATCCGCTACCTCCTTGAAGCATTGTCCCCCCCCCCCTCTCTTAAATCTCCCACTTCAGTTGAATGAAGTTGGCCCACTGCCTTTGATTTCCTCTATCGCAGCGGAATGACTCTTCATGTTTGATTTAATTGCCTCAGATGTCTATGAATTCACATTTGAATTGCCTTCCCAAAAGGGTGCGAGTCCCAGTGGATCTGTCTTTATTGGACTCGCCTATTTGATTCATGCAATGGGTGAGCTTCCACACAGAGCTCTGTGCAATAGACGGAGGTTGACAAAAAAAACTATTGCTGAACTGCTGCCGTTTCCCAGCAGAATAGAGAGTATTTGATTTTTCACTTGACTCTTATTCGTACAGCAGTTGCCTAAAGCTTCAGCAAAATAGTTTGTCAGGTGGAATGAAATGTTACTTATTCTATTTGACCTCACTATTGGATTCTTTAAAAGTCGTGCCTTAGGGCTCAAGGCTGATGTGAACCATGTTTTGACTCTAAATTGAATCTAAATTTTACCTTTAAAACTCTTTTCACAATGAATGAATGACAAAACCCACCTGGTGTCAGTTCACTGCTTCACCTGTGTTTCTTCATATATGAGAAATTATCTCTTTTATTAAATGCACACTGTCTGTTTTAGATTTCACAGGTAATAAACTCAAACACACATTGTCAGAACAAGCAGAGGAAACCATGGAGCAGGAATGTTGAATGAATTGATGCTAGTTAGAGTTAATTACCTGCTGGTCTGTATGCAGGGAAGCTGCTGGTAGGTTTGGGTCTCAGGTGATGAAGAATCAGTGACTGGCTACCTGACAACATTCAAACTATAACAGTAAATGTGAGATCTGGTTGCAGCCATGACGAGGTGATGTGGTTTATGTTTTAATGTGAAGGCTGACAGGACGTTCTCGTGCACACGGCTTTGTGTGAAAGTCCTCCTGAGGATGAAGCTGAACATTGTAATATTCCCATCAGGATATTATCCAGCTTTATCCTGTAGGGAAGGCAATTCTGTCTAATCCTAATACATGTGGACGTCCTGTTGGCTTATACAAAGAAGTGAAACACGGAGCTACTGAGTTAAAGATGTGAGTAATGTCTACCTCTGTTTGTGTTTAATCCTCACAGAGGACCAGCTGCCCTCGGGGTTCCCCACCATAGATATGGGTCCCCAGCTGAAAGTGGTCGAGCGTTCTCGGACCGCCACCATGCTTTGTGCTGCTAGCGGCAACCCTGACCCGGAAATTACCTGGTTCAAGGATTTCTTGCCGGTCAACACATCCAATAACAACGGACGAATCAAGCAGCTCCGCTCAGGTAACCAATAAGTTTATCCTTCACTTCTTTTCTTTCTCCTTCAATCCTGGCTTTTATTTCCACCTTAAGATTTTCCCTCCTACTTTGCTTTTATCCCTCTTTCAATATCCACTCCCTCTTATCCCCCCTCTGTCCTTTACCCCTCCCCAACCCATTTTTTTATATTTCTGTTCCTACAAAGCTTCTGTTATTCTTGCCCTCGTTCACCCCTTCCTTATTTCTGTTCCACACCCCTCCTGCCATGGTTACTGGCTGTGTTTCTCAAATGCCCCTCTCTGCTGCTGCTGTGGTATGAGTTGACTGTGAATAGTTGCCAACCCTTCTAAACTCTTCAAGGCCTTTTAAAAGTGAACTCAGCGCCTCCCAACTTTCTCCGCTTTTCTCCCAAACTCTCTGAGGTCTTCCCGTGCAAATCACCATTACGGAGGGTTTAATTTCTCACTTGCTAAAAAAAAAAAACATTATAAAATATTTCTAACAACACGCATCAGTGCGCTACTTGTCTATTCATATCTCAACACATTTTTCTGCTGACAGAAGTTGAAAGGTAAACTCAGGTGATGGTGGCATGCACTGAGAGAATGTCCTCTCTCTGATAGCTCACTGCTGTGACTAAACAAGCAAATAACCTTTTTTTTCCTTATTTTTTATAAAGTGTCTTGCGTGGGGGTGAAATGGACATTGAATCCACATTATCTGAGGGAATACATTGACAGAAATTGTTAAATTCAAAGACAAATTACTTGGAAAAACACACAGAGAATAAATTCTGCTCCACTCTCTTTTTTTTTCTAAAGCCACAGTAGTGTAACTTGTCGTAGCTTCTCCCCCCCCTCTCTCAGTCCCTCTCTCAGTCCCTCTCTCAGCCCCCCTCAACTCTGGACCCAAAACCCTTTTCTTGTGATTAGACACCCAACTCTCTGGCTTCTTTATGGAAAACAACCTTTTTGCTTCTATCCCAGTTTTGTTTTTTGTTGTTTTTTAATTATCTGGCTCAACCCTCAACTTCCTGCTCAGATTTTAATCTTTATTTCACAAAAACAGAATTTGTTACAATGCTTAAGATGTAAAATATTTGGTATGTTAGTCTTTCTTTTTCAATGTGATGAATACAGAATAGTTGACTTTTACGATTCTTTCAAGCAAAAAGTTGTGTGTAGTAGATAATCAATATCCTTGACTCTTTTTTTGGAGTTCCAGTGCTTTTCAAGGTGTTTCTACAACTCCTCTGTGTAACCAATGGTCCCATTATAATGCCATGTCTATGCTGTTTCTTTTCTCTTTGTATCTTTTTAACCACAGAGTCCTTTGGTAAGTGCTTCTGTTCAGAGGCCCACACCCTCACTGTCCACTCTTCTATATACTGTATTCACTAATGTTGCTACTGTTGCTGCTGCTGCTGCTGCTCACCTTTACAATGTTGAGGTGTTATTAAAATGCATGGCATGCATTTTACTAACAGCCACACTGGTCACACACACACAGATTCAATGTACCAAAGATGCACACACACAGAAACAAAGACAAGACACACAGCAATTTGACAATAAGCCTGCAGGCACCCATACATCGTCTTGGTTAAAGTAACATTCAAAGTAATATACAGTACACACACATGGACACGCACACACATAAACACTGACACGTATCTCTGTCACCCTAGACGTAGCTGGCCTCACCCTCACCTGTGCACCTGCAGCCTCTCCACACCCAAAGACTTATAATAACTTTCTCCTCACACTCACCTATTTACTTTTCCACTCCTTCACTTATTCAATTATTCTTCCCCTCACTCACTCACTCACTCTGTCATTCACTCACCCACTTACTCTCTTCTCCGCTCTGCTGTATAGAGTTACTGGTCAATAAGCCATCAACTGAAGATGGCTGTTAGGTAGGCCTCTAGTGGAGCCACTGGAAGGAAATCAATGGCTACCAGGCTTCAGGCTTCTAGACACTGTCTGTAGAGTACAGTGTAGTATTTATATCTAGATAACCTGGTTACTACTGCATACAAGCAGTGGACTGATTGTGGACAGTTGTAGTTTTTTACATCAGTATAACAAACAACAGACAAGTTTGACAATTAAAGAAAAAATCCACCTTTCAACACTCTTAAACTGTTATATTCATATTTTGGGGGAAATTAACAGTGAATTGTTTCCATTTGACCTTCACTTTAGTCAGATTTCCTTCATTTCCCACAATGCTGTTCAACCAATACTTGAGAATATGCCCTGGATATATATACATATCTAATGTGTGTGTGTGATCTATAGCTAAGACAAAATCAGACTTATACCTCTTTAGACTTGAAAAGTCAATTAGTTGATTAACATCAAATTAATTAGCAACAATTTTGATAATTGAATAAATTCTGAACATTCTGTGTTTTCAGCTTCTTCAATGTGTGTTTTCTCTC
Organism: Thunnus maccoyii; assembly: GCF_910596095.1. Taxonomy (NCBI): domain Eukaryota; kingdom Metazoa; phylum Chordata; class Actinopteri; order Scombriformes; family Scombridae; genus Thunnus; species Thunnus maccoyii. The sequence continues at coordinate 38,288,489 of NC_056534.1, read as the reverse complement.
TCATCTTTAGCCTTTAACCATGTCGGTTTTCTTACATTTTACCGGCCCATCATTAATTGATTCATTGATTAATTACGAAAATAATCTAGAGATTAATTAATAATGAAAATTACTCAACAGCTCTTACAGAAGACGTAACATTCTGGCCTGTGTGGTTGCTACTGTTAGCAGATGGAAGTCTGAACAGTTTGACTTTTCCTTTGAGTCTGGGAGCTGAGACACCAACATGACATTTCCTACTGATGTTTGAGATTGAGAGAGATTGTTGAACATTTCTCTGCTATCAGACTCGGTCGTAGTCGCGCTGCAGACATTCTGACGTGATGTCACATCGTCTACCTTTTGCCAGTTATTGGGGAGAAACACATACAACACCAGGAGTATTGGAGGGTGGATTTTTCCTTCAGGAACAGATGTACGTAATACATTTGCAGACCATTCTACTAGCAGGATTAGACCTGGTTTTGATCCACATGGGGGACAAGTGCAGGTTAAGACTCAGCATTAAGTGTACTTAGAATCCCAGATGAGTGCAGGGCAGACACTACCCTCCTCCTACAGCCACATCTGCCCCTGTTACAAGTCAATGAAGTCAAATCAATGAGCCATCTCCTTATAGCTCTGTCACTGTCTGTCACTCTGTCTATCTAGTATCTGTCTTTCTCTTCTCAGGCTTTATTTATTCTGTCTTTTTCTTTTTTGCCTCTCTTCCTCTCGCTCTCTAAGAATCTATATTTTGAGTCTTTCTCTCTAATTTGATTCTTCTCCTTTACAAGTTACTCCCCCAGTTCCCTTCTTTCAGTATCCCTCCCTGCCTTATCCCCTTTTCCCCCTTCTGTGGTATACTAACATTTTCTTCTTCTTCTCCTTCTCTAATCTCGTGCATTCATTGCCCACTCAGGTGGCACGCCCATACGAGGTAAGACTGCTGGGAGGACCAACATGACACAGTGGCCTGATTCCATTCCAGCCCCCGGTTCCTACTTGTCTCGTAGATCTGAAAAACAGCTCTGGATGGGTTAATCAATATGGCTTCAGTCCAAGACTGGAGACTCATGCCGTATTGGTAAAACTCATCCAGCTGCCTCAGATCTGCAGTAGGTGCGAGGGGGGGGGGGGGGATTGGAATTGAGCAAGCAATTCATTATACTATGACTTTTAATCACCTCCCCTCTTCTCGTCTTTCATCCTCTCTGCATCCTTTCATTTTTCCATCTCAGCCTCAACGTTCAGTCTATAATACAGAATCCATAGCCTCCCTCCTCTCCATGTTGTGATCTCTCTTCTGTCGCCATCACTTTAACATCATGTAGCTACTTTGTTTTCAGTCTAAAGCATGATGTGTTTATAGCTCGGGTTTATTTCTTTCTTGCTTAGTTTGAGGTGACAAAGCATTCTCTCACTTTTACCTCTGTTTGTTTGCTTCTTTAAGTTTTTTGTGACCTGATTTTCTTTCATTTTTTCTCTTTTTTTTTTTTTCTTGTTTTTTTTTGGGGTCTTGACCTGAGCTCGACCCGCCTCTCCTTCTACCTTGTCTATATTTGCCCAATCAAACGTCCCAGTTTTGTTTTCCCTCCCAGCTGTTATTCGCTCAGCCTGAAAAGTCCAGATGGCGACGACTCAGACACACTTGCAGACATTAGTGTGCTCACACACAAACGTGCACATGCACACACGCACACACATTTCCTCATGACTTTTTTACCATTACTTTCTCTTTTCTCTCTCATTACTGATAAAAAGCCCCAAACAACCACTTTTTTGATAAAGTTTTTATGGGCGCTTTTTTGCCTTACCACACCATCTTTAAAGAACCTCTGGTTGACTTTTTTGACAGTTTTTCTACTTTCAGGGAGCGAGAAAGCGTCGGTCCCTTCCCAAGGCTTTGCGTATGTCGTTCTTTTTTTTTTTATCTGTTGGCCTTGATGGAGGTCAGTTGATGTCTTTACCTCCTTATTGGGTGTGTTTTTAATGACATCACACTCCTGATCCCACTGGTGGATCTGAAAAAGGTTGGGGATATCTTATTGCCGTGGCGACAGCTTTGTCACGTTTTATCCTTGCAAAGTGAAACATGATTTGCTCCCTAATATAACTGCATCTCAATTTACAGCAAAGAGTTTTCAAAATACTGGATTTGTGACTGGATTTCTCAACATTTTGGCTGCTTGGTTTATTTGTTTCTGCCTTTGCATGAAGAACATTCTCCGTTTTTGTAGACTTTGTATCAGTGCATTTTTTTGTTTTTGTTTTTGTTTTCCTCTCATTTCTTAATCAGGAAGCTGAGCCTTGTTTTGGGCAGATTTTTGCTGACACTGGTAGAAACTTGTTAATGTCTCCTTATTGATTTGGCTTTTTTTTTAGTACCTCAGAGTTCAGTTTTTGCTGAAAAAGCCCTCAGACTCATTTACCCTTAATGCAGCTCTTACCATTTCTATGTTAATAAATAATGCACTATACCCAATTATCTGACATCTTTTGTTTGATCACTCTCTCTTCTATCTTTCTGTGTGACTCTCTCTCCTCCTCTCTCTTTTTTCTGCTCTTCCTCTCCATCCCTCCATCCATCCAGGTGCGCTCCAGATAGAGATGAGTGAAGAGTCGGACCAGGGGAAGTATGAGTGTGTTGCCACCAACAGCGATGGGACACGCTATTCCACCCCGGCTAATCTGTATGTCAGAGGTAAGAGGGGGGGATAAAAACCAGCCTGTCCTGGCAGAGCCAGGGGAGCACTTAGATTTAAAGGTATACTACAATTCAAAGTTGCCCCCCCCCCCCCAGCCCAACGAGCAAGAGAGAGAGAGAGCAGCGGTGGTCGAGCGAGCTAGAGAGTGACTGAAGAGAGTGAGTGGCAGTGGCAAGAAGGAAGCCATGATCAGAGTAATAAAACGTTTAGTTTCTGATTGTTCTAAAGCACAAATAAACACGCCTCCTCTCTGCTCTGCATGTGTGTGTGTGTGTCAGTCAAACAGAGACGCTGCACACAGCAGAGGAAAGAAACAGAGAAGCAGGAAAACACCGAGTCGACTGAAAGCACAGAGAGATCCCAACCTCACAGCCCAAACTTTCACCAAATAATAACTTACAGGCAGAAGGTGTAGCGTCTTCAGATAAATACACCACCACACACGTCTAGTGGTTCATAAATGATGATTAACAGGGATTATTTTTGTTTGGGTGAAATCCTGCATAGTATACCTTTAAGGATCACATTGAAAATGGATGTGCAGATATTGGGACGTCTATTCCAAGAAGATACATAAGGTTTTTACATCTTCTGTTAGGAATGTGCGTCCATCATATTAATGTGATCATGCTATTAAACCTGCTGTGTTATATAATTCTTTGCTGTAGAGCCATAAAACAGGATGGTTTGAAAAATGAGAGCTTCTTTACATCAGTTAAGGCAGCGCTGAATGTTTCACTCAGGCTATTAATCTCTCTGCCCTCACTTCTTAGCCTTTAGACCCCAGAGAAAAACCAAATCATTGTCTGGTTAAGACTTGTGTTTCTCCCCAAATCTGACAGGCATCTCACCTCCTCAGGCACTGTCTCTTACTCTTTGCTCCTTCAACACACACACATACACATACGCACCAAATGTTTAAATCTTGGAGACATTTTTATTCCCGGGGCCTTTTGCTCTGTTGTCTGCCCACCTCCCCCCCCCTCCCCCCCCTTCCCCTCCCCCTCAAAAAAGGCTTTAAACAGTGTAGCATGCTTTTCTGACTCCAACAAGGCTCCAGGGGATATGTAACAAACACACACACACACACAACTGGATGCTCACATATAAACACACATCTATGTCATACACTAAAAAAAATATATATAAACACATGTGCACGTACGTACACACAGATGGGCAGACGTACAGCCCAGAGTCAGTGATGTGCGTCTAACAGTGCTTGCAGGGCCAGTAAAATCTTGCGGTGCTGCTCAGTGAGTGTTTGACAGGCGGTCTATGGAGACAGCCAGCAGTGGAGCCTTAAACAGGAAGGCTTTCACCAACACACCGGCCGTCTGTGGCTTCTCTCCTTGTTTCTTTCTCTTTCTTCTTTTTTCTTTTAAAGCTTTTCTTCTGTTTGTTGCCACCTTGCCATGCTCTTTTGTCTAACTTGTTTTCTCTCCCTGTCTCCTGTCTCTTCTCTGATATTTTCCATTTTCCTCTCTTTTTTCTCCTCCTCCTCCTCCTGCCGCGCTCTGTCCCACCTCCCTCTGCAGAGCTGAGAGAAGGTTGGTACAGTAACGACTGTGTGGCTGTTTTGAGTCTCTCTCGAGTATTTCATTTCTTCCATTAAACTGCCATTTGTGTTTGTGTGTCTGGGTTGTTTTATGTGCTGCACTGAAGGTTTAAACCTGCCTGTACAGTTTACTCCTTTGAGATATACTGTACCCTGTGTTCTTTTTATCTCTTTTTTTTTTCTCCCTGTGAGTGCATGTGTGTTTGCTGTGAGGTTTTTTTTGGGTGTGTGTCTGTGTGTGTGAGTATCTTTTGTGTTTCAGTTCATAAAATATTTAATAGAGCACACCTATAAACACCATGAATAAAACATTTTGATATCACATGCGCCCTAGTGGTGATGTACCAGACTGTCTGAATGCTTGCAGTCTTCTCTGTATGCCATAAAACTTCATCTGAGAGCACATGGCACAACAAAAAAATATATCATCCTACAGTGTCTATACCCTGATTGTTATCCACTGTGCTGCACTTTATGAAACAACACATTCATGAATTTCTAATGGTCCCTGTCCTCCCGCCTTCCTGCTTTTATTGCTATCTGGTCCAGTACGTCGCGTCCCCCCTCGCTTCTCCATACCCCCGGCAGACAGTGAGATCATGCCGGGGGGGAACGTCAACATCACCTGTGTGGCGGTGGGCTCTCCTATGCCGTACGTGAAGTGGATGCTGGGAGCCGAAGATCTGACGCCCGAGGATGACATGCCCATCGGTCGCAACGTCCTCGAACTGACCGACGTCCGCCAGTCCAACAATTACACTTGTGTCGCCATGTCAACGCTTGGCGTGATTGAGGCGGTGGCGCAGATCATCGTGAAAGGTGAGTTTGACCTCGCCTCTAGTCAGACTCTGGTTCTCTTTGTGAACTGAAACACGTCCATACAGAGTCAGACCTGTAAGTTACTTTACCAGTGAGGAAAGTGATATCCACCACATGGAGACAAATAATTATAGATAATTAAATGTAATCCTTGAAATAAGAATGAAAGAATATTTAGTTTCTTATATATGTTTAAAAAAAGAAGAAAATGTCCTACTGACAGCCAGTTGTAGTATTTATATAAACCACATGAAGAGTTTAGTTTTGAAGTCGCCTCTCTTGGAAGACTGGATTTTTTCTTGATTTCACCTTTTGACGGTGGTTTTCTGTCCTCAGCTTCATATTTAGCAAAACATCGTTATTTTCTGTTTTCTGGTCATTTTCTATGTTTTAATAAGCAGTTGGTGCTCACTGTCTATTCAGTTTAAATTTATTGGTATACATAGTTTATAATTTGGATTAATAAAGGGCTTGTTGAAACTATCTTTGATGTGACTGATTATATTCAGGTTGTTAAACTATGAGAGCAGATGATGGTGTGAATCTGAGTCATCATCAGATTATTGTTCCTCCCTCAGCTCTTCCGAAGGCTCCTGGCACCCCAGTGGTGACGGAGAGAACTGCAACAAGCATTACTCTCACCTGGGACTCTGGGAACCCCGAACCTGTCTCCTACTATATCATACAGGTGAGTGACAGACTCACAAGCACACATTTAGTACCAGTGTAACCACACGGGCACGCAGGTTTCTGAGATACAGAACATAAGATGGCTAAAGCTGCGCTGGATTTTTATATAAACATAAAATCTTATGAAGAGCCTAAATCAGTAAGTAGGGCTGCAAAAGAAAAGGACTTCCTGTCTCTCTTGATAGCAATAAACTCACCAAATTGCTTAAATGAAATCTGGTGTCTTCTGAGTTCTCTCTGCCCACAAGGAGCAAGAATGAAACACAAGCTGCTTTAACAGCAGTGACTGAATGCTCCATTCACAGAACACAGGAAACTTACATTAGATATGTGGTGTATATTTTGGTGTAAATCATGGTTATTTTTCTGTGTGCCAGTGTGTATAGAGCTGCTATAGAGCTGCTTCTCTACAGAGTTGACTAATGCAGCCTTAAATCTGTACATTCTTCCTCTCTTGCTTCCTCCAGCACCGTGCCAAAGGCTCTGAGGACCCCTATAAAGAGATTGATGGCATCGCCACGACGCGCTACAGCGTGGGCGGCCTCAGCCCTTACTCCCACTATGACTTCCGGGTGGCAGCTGTTAACACCATTGGCCAGGGCCCCTCCAGCGAGGTGGTTGAGGCTCGCACAGCCGAGCAGGCCCCCTCCTCACCTCCCCGACAGGTCAGGCTGAAGCCTTGAAGGGTTGAGCTAAGTTATAAAAAGGTTTTACTGTGAATTTATATCTTTTATGTAGGCCTAGAAGGAAAAATGGGGTATTAAAGGATGCCATTTTGATCGTTTATGAAAAAGAAGTTAATTGTTGTGATAGTTCTTTTAAGATACCTTTACCTGAACCTTGATCCTTCTACAGGATGATTCATGTTACTCTGACATAGCAGAGTGTTTTCAAAAACTAGTCTCCAAGTTGCTGCTAGTTCTCAATGAAGTAAATCTACTTTCTTCAAGCCCAGATTCAACAAAGCTTATTCCAGTGAAATTACATCCAATCTTATCTCAGTGCATCATAAGTTCTATGTGTCTGCCCTGCAGGTCAGAGGTCGTATGCTGAGCACCACAACAGCAATCATCCACTGGGACGAGCCGGAGGAACCTAACGGACAAGTTGTGGGCTACAGAGTCTACTACACCTCAGACAACACGCTGCCAGTCAACCAGGTTTGTACCTGCATGGTTTTGCTTAATCTGCTTTTTATTGATCACAGGTGACTGATAACTAATGAGATGACTAATGAGTGTGCATCTGTGTGTCTACATGCATTCATGCGTTGCGTTGTGTATTTGTGTTGTGCAGTGGGAGAAGCAGATGGTGCGCAGCGCCAACTTCATCACCATCCAGGGTTTGACTCCCAACAAGACTTATTATATCAGAGTGTTGGCCTTCACCTCCGTAGGAGACGGTCCTCTGTCCCAGGACCTGCAGATCATAGCCAAGACTGGAGGTAAGACACAGCAGGTGAAGGAAGGATGTCAGCTTCTGGAAAGCAAATATCTTACCTTGTTCTTACTTATCCTGTTCGTCCTCAACTCCGTAGTTCCATCCCAACCTTCAGAATTTAAGGGTGAGGCCAAGTCTGAGACCAGTATCCTGTTGTCCTGGGTGGCCCCACCCCAGGGCGGCCCCGACAACCAGATCACAGGATATGAGCTGGTTTACCGACGAGCTGACGAAACAGAGGAGGTAAGAATGAAAGAAGGGACAGAAGGCGAGAGCTGAGAGGATTCGCTCAGATACAGATTAATATCAGCACCCAAACTTTATCCATTAAAGGGCACTTTTTTCATAATGTCATGCAGAAAACTGTAGTATGAACTTTTTATGTGCCTTCTCACATGTTGTCTTCATGTCCCCTCAGAAGAAAGTGAGCTTTGAGCCGACCACTTCCTACCTGTTGAAGAACCTGAAGCCTTTCTCCACCTACACCTTCCAGCTGGCTGCCAGGAGCAAACATGGAATTGGTGCATATACCAACGAAGTGTCCATCGACACGCCACAGACGCGTAGGTCCAACTGCACGCACTGCTGCGTATGAATGTGTGTGTGTGTGTGTGAATGTGTGCACATTTGCGAAAGAGAGCGAGAGAGAAACGGGTTTCAATTTTGACAATGCAAAAATGAGAATAAACACAAAAACAGCACAAACAAACAGTAAAACAACAGTATTTGATAACATTTGTCTTTTTTGCATTGTCACAAAGGGGCCGTCGTTAATTCAGACTTTAAATGACCTCAGATTGGATATTTCAACACCAAATAACTAAACTGTGATTTCCAGGCAGCTCACTGATGATTGGCAGCATATTAAAAATATTGCAGTTGTTGGCTATCAATCTGAGGTCTGTAAGAGATTCAATAAGAACAAGGTAAGAAGGCAGAGGTTTATAGGTAGAGGTGAGAACTCCATCATGGATCAAGCGCTCAGGCTTGGCTAGGCTGTAAGGACAAGTAAGTTATGGGCAGGTATGTTTGTGTGTTTAAGCTCTAGTCAGTGTTTTTGTGTTGCATCTCTTTTAAGTCATTCACTCGTTTTCATGAATCAAACATTTCTATCAAACAGACGTTGACACCCATCATTCAGTATCTTTGTTCAGTCATCTTGCTCTATAGTCAGAGGGTCATTCTTTTGAAGAGCTTCTGTTCTCCAGTGTTTTGTTTTCATTTTATGTTTCTTTGTCTTTTGTTCTCTGTCTCTCGTCTGCTCAATCTCATCCCCATTCCTCCACGGCAAACCTCACTTCCTCACCTCTCCACCCACCAATAACAACTCGCACACATGACCAAATTACATTTACCCAAACAATCCCTACTGTACTTCCTCAAAACTGGCCGATCAGTTCCTTCAGCACCTCCCCAGGACATCACGTGCACCAGTCCCAGTTCTACCAGCATCCTGGTAAGTTGGGCACCACCTCCTCTGGAGTTTCAGAACGGCATCATTACAGGATACTCCATCCAGTACTCCACCACCGAGGGCAACAAAACGTCAAAAAGAATTGATGGAATTCATCCGGAAAGTTCTCCGTATCTCTTGGAAAACCTAGAGAAATGGACTGAGTATGGCATAACGGTCCGGGCGCAGACGGAAGCCGGAGACGGACCGGAAAGTTTACAGCTGCTTATCCGCACCGAGGAAGATGGTATGTTCCCAAACAAACCTCAATGCCTGTCTTAGGATGATCCGCCCCACTAACAATGCCTACCTCCTATCTCACTAACATACTACTAATGAGCTCAAAGCACCCTAAACTCACAGAGAGTTTCTTCCACTGGCCAGTAAAGGCATTTTGTCTATCCTTGAGCTGCAAGCTAAACGGATGAAGCATTTAAGAGCCGCTGTCAAACCCTCCAGTTTTGAAAACCTCTCCTTTGTTCCTTCAAAACCACCAGAACCGGAAAACTCCTCCTGCTATTCCCTCACCGCTGCTTTCTCTTGTCAACACAACCCCTTTTTTCTCCAGCAGCCGTTTTATCCACTTTTTTTACCAGCCTCTTTTTTTCCGCATTTTTCCCTTTCTTCTTAAATCCCCTATTTTTTTGGGATAAGGGATGGTTGGGATTTCCCTGTCTTAGAATAACAGTATCCCTCACTAACAATACCAAGACAAACCCTCTGGCTGCAGCTCTACCTCAGCCTTTCCTCACCTCGGCCTTCCACCTCCTCTCCACCTCCCAGACAACTATCTGAATATCTTTAAGACAACTTTTATCACTGTAATTTGTTGTGTCTAGATCGATATGTGATATATTAATACTTTATATTCTATTCTCCCGCTGAGAACTCCAGCTGAGTGCTTATGTGTGGGTCAGTCAGATAGCAAGAGGTGGCTGGAGGTTTTTTTTTTTTTCTTTTCTTTTTGGGAGAAGTGTAGTTCTTGGCAGCACCAGAGAGGTTTTTCTTGATAACAGTATTTTCTTTTTGACTGCCTGCCACTGTTTATCTGCCCCTGGCAACAAATCCTTTTCTATCTGCCATTCTTATCTTTCTCTACATTTGCTTCTTATCCTCCACTGCTTTTTTCCTCCATGTTTTTCCTCAAGCACTCTCATTTTTTACTATTTTGACTTTTTTCCCAGACATCAGAGAAGTTTTAGATTTTTTGGAGAGTTGTATTTTTACATTTTTCAACTTTTGAGTAGTTTTTTATCTGCCCCTGAAACTTATCAATTTTTTATTGAAAAAAAATAATAAATAAACTTAATAAACTTTCACTTAAAGTGAAGGCCTTGACTTGAGAGGTTTGAGTGCCCATCATCTGTGACCCTTGACCTCTATCCCAAAATGCATTTTTAGTTCCAAGTGGTCCTCCGCGAGGGGTGGAGGCGGAGACTGTGAACGCCTCGGCCATTAGGGTGAAATGGCGAGCACCGGCACCCGAACGGCAGCACGGTCAGATCCGAGGCTACCAAGTCCACTATGTGAGGATGAACTACGGCGAGCCTCAGGGTCAACCCTTCATCAAGGACATCCTCATAGAGGACTCACAGGTAACAACACCACACCTGATAATCAATAAAACCACAAGCAACATTTTATAAAACACTTTTAATAAGTTTCAATACAAATAAAGGTCCTCTCTATCTAAACCTGTCTGTTACCTCTGATGATAAAAGATGGTTCATACTAGTGAAGCTTTTCAAATCACAACCAAAATATTAACAATTGTGTGTTTGTCTCCTTTTTCTCTTTACCGTTCCATCGTTCAGTGGGAATATGATGATTCGACTGAATATGTGAGTAGACCTGTCTTTAAGCTGTTTATTTAATAATAATAATAATAATAATAATAACAAAGCATGGAGAGTAGATGAGTCATATTTATGAGATTGTAGCTTTAAAATCTCCCAGGACCTAAGTGAGGGCTTAAAACCCAGCAGGAGGTGCTTTTTTCATCTCTGCATAGTGCGTTCTCCAGGATTTTTAATAAAAGACCCTGAAAAACACACCGATAACTGATGATATGAGTTATTTGTAGGTATTGATAAAATACTGTGATTATTTATGCTTTCCACATTCCAGGAAATGAAGGAAATATTACGCTGTGTTTAGATGATGAACCACATTTTGAACTCTAATGAGATCATTTGATGTAGTTTGATTTACACATCCCAGAGCAGGAGCCAGGTGAACAATGAAAGAAGAAAAAAATAACTTCAAAATTATGTTTTCTGAGAAAATGATTGTAGGTGTAGAAAAACCTGAGTAAGAATGTGTAGTTGAAGAGTCCCAGATCAGTGGAGCTGCTCCTTTATGACTGCTCCCAGACTTTTTGATGAAACTAAACCCTTACTCATTGCCTTAAGGGCACATAGAAAGTAGTTGCCTTTGCAGAGCTTTGCAGTTGACCATGCTTTGTGTTTTTCTGCAGGAGGTAGTTCTTGGAGATCTGAAGGCAGACACTTCCTACTCTGTATCAGTAGGGGCTTACACCGCCAAGGGCGATGGTGCTCGTAGCAAAGCTGTTTCTGTCTGCACCGCCCTACCGTGTAAGTAAAAAGACATCCGTTAATAGAAACATACAGAAAAACATAAGACTACAATAACACACACACACATACTCACATAAGCAGTAATGATCTTTGAGACTACTAGCGTCACTAATGATCATTAGAGGCTATTAAATCACTGAAGTGCTTTATGTCTCACTCTGCCACACCTTGCTATGCCAGTTAGAAGCCAGTCACTTGCTGCCATATTAATCATATTTTGCAGTTTTGCTTGAGGTTATGAATAATGTGCTTTGCAATTATCTTCTAATTATCATTTTCTTTTCACCTCTCTCTCTCTCTCTCTGTCTCTCTCTCTCTCCTGCTTTCACTATATCTCTCTTTCTAGTGCCTGAGAAGCCCAAACTGATGGTGAGTGCAACTGATTCAGGCACAGCTGTGCTTCAGTGGTACCCGCCTCCCAACCCACCCACCCCACTTCTGGGTTACCGCCTCACCTTCGGCCGCGTTGATGTCCTTCCCTTTACGGTGGTGGAGTTCCCCACCAAGGAGAACCGCTACACCGCCCAGGACATCCACAAGGGAGCCAACTACGTATTCAGACTCTCTTCCCGTAATAAGATGGGCTATGGAGAGGAGGCAGTGAAGGAGGTGACTACTCCAGAAGATGCCCCAAGTGGATACCCAGAAAATATTATCTCAGAGGAGGCTTCTGCCAGCTCCCTCCGGCTGGCATGGAAATCAGTCCCACTAATTGAGCAAAATGGGAAAATCGTGAAGTACTCAGTGCTGTACAAAGATATAAACAGTCGAGGAAATGCTTCGGAAGTTGTGGTGCCCGCTCCAGGGTCGAGTGTTTTGTTGGAGGCTCTGAGTGCCGATACTGTGTATGATGTCAGGGTGTGCGCGTTCACAGCTGTCGGCCCCGGGCCGTACAGCCCCAGTGTCCAGTTTAGGACGCAGCGGCTGGACCAAGGTAGGACTCACGCTCACTTTCTAACAAAGCCATCTTCATTACTCAGGATGCAAGATGCACTTCCATACAGCACATTTGTGCATATATCATGCACACTAACTTCCACATGCACACACACACTCAGACACACAACTGGTGACAACATCCTAAGTGTCATTTTTCGTTGTCTTGTCACTGTAGTCTTAGACCCAACGTCCTTTTCTCAAAGCAAGGTAAGAGTCTTGGGTCTTGGGCGAGTATCTCTGTCCAGTCACACTGACTGTGTGTTGATCAGAGCAGATAGCTAGCTTGAGACTGGTACTAGAGAATGAGACACAGGTAAGGCCATTACCTTTGATTCAGTAGAGAGATCACTTGAGACTGTGGAATCAAATTCACATTTATTTGTTTGTTTTCTTTCTTTTTTTCTGTTTTGCATCTTAGTTTTTGCCACCAACTTCAGAGTAAAGGCTGCTATGAAGAACTCTGTTCTGCTGTCCTGGGAGATCCGAGACAAGAACCCCGCCCAGCCTTTCACTGTAAGTAGATTTACTTGTTACCGTATTAAAAGTATGGCCAGATCTCAAATAGCAGCAAGTAGCGCAGAACAAATAAAAGCACATCCTGAAGTATCTGTATTAGTGTTTAAGGCTCTTTATGCCCCTTAAAGAGGCTTCTATGAAACAGGGGAAATCAAAAATAATGGCTCATCTTTAATAATAGCCTGTCTCAAATATGTCTGCTTCCCCTTTGTTGAAGTAAATAAAGGCATGACTGCTGTGCTGTATTCTGGGTTTCAGCCCATATGTGCAATTCAACTCTCAAACAATGTGACCCACCCCCCATGTCCAGATTCTGTATGGAAAGGGCCAGTCTGTGGAGGTGGACGGGAAGCAGACTCAGAAGCTGATCACCGGCTTGGAGCCTGACACCCAGTACTCCTTTCTGCTCACTAACCGGGCCAACAGCGCCGGGGGCCTGCAGCACCGTGTCACCGCCACCACCGCCCCAGACATCCTGAAAACCAAACCCACCGTGGTGGGAAAGACTAACGCTGACGGCATGGTGACTGTGCAGCTGCCGTCTGTGCAGACCACAGCTAAAGTCAGGTACTGAGGAAAATTAGAGTGACGGGTTTTTGTAATAATGTTGAAGAATTAGTTAATTTTAATGAATAGATGTGGGTGTCTTAATGGTAACCTGTGCAGAATTTGCTCCAGTTCAGTTCTTGTCAAATGAATTGTTTCTACAGACCCTGTGAGGTAATTTCAGTCTTTCCTCTTGCTGCTGCTTTTCATTTATTGGTCTATCAGGAGGGATTTCTCTGTCTCAGAATTGGCAGCAAAGCAAGTCTGAGAACTCCCACACTAGGCCAAATGAAAGCACAAAGCTCATAATCTCATCTGCTTTTTGTAACCAAGAACAAATATAGATGCCGAGTGGATGCAGTCGTTAGTATTCATCTGTAAAGCACAGTATGAATCACTCCAGTGCTACTCACATCCTCCAAGAAAACCTTTTCCTGTACTTTCTTCCTGTCACTTTGGGTTTTTGAGTCCCAAACAGCATTTTGCCCTTTTAGCGTCTACAGACACGAGTCCATCTCAGCTTCATCCACAATAGTAACTTGTGACCAGCTGGATGTTGAATTTAGTGATAATAATAAAACACACAATCAGCAATTTTAAAACTTGATTTGCTCTTTAGAGATTTCTACTTTGATGAACTTATCTCCTACTGTCCTCTCAGATTCAAGCACATATTCTTTTTTATCTTGCTTGCTGTTTCAGCTTCAGAGCTTCTCTCTACTGTATCTCAGCATAGTGTATGTTTAAGTGTAAGCGTGGAGCAGTGGAGTGACTCATCTACTGGGGGACACATGGATGATTTTAGTGCGGGTGCTTCTGGTCTGACTGCTACTGAAAAACTCCTCGACTCCAATGATGTTTTTGTTTTTCTTCCCACATTCAGACAAGGCCTTCTCCACCAAAAGCCACCACACGGTTTTGATTTACAGCCACAGTGTCACAGCTGCTGCAGCAATATACTGTGTTAATGGAACAATGTCACAGCAGCAATGTTACTTTCTCCAGAGGCTGAAATGATGAAAAAATGTCTAGTTAATAGTTCATGTTCCTGTAGGTCTAAACCCAGTGCATGCTGTGTTTCAATGCTGTGTTTCAATGCTGTGTTTCAATGCTGTGTTTCAATGCTGTGTTTCAATGCTGTGTTTCAGGGGTTACTATGTGGTGGTCGTACCACTGAAGAAGCAGCGAGGAGGAAAGTTCCTGAATCCGTGGGAGGAGCCTGACCAGATGAACCTGGATGAGGTGAGAATGCAGCAGACAGGCGATGATACCAAACAGCTAATGAATAGCTTTTTATAAGATAATACTGATGTTTAAGGTGATGCTCGTTAGGTTGATGGTGATGAGGAGGTATTGGCCTGATTGGTGCTGATAATAATAAACAATGTAAATATTTATCTTATTGTATCTGATTATGTGAAGTGGACGACGTGGCCCATCCTCTATCTGAAGAATACTTTCAACTGTCATTTCCCATAATTCCACTTTCTGCCTTTTCCTAAAGACTTCATCACCTCATTACACTGTTCTGAAGGCACATTCATGTGTATGAGATTAGTTTCAATTGAGTTTTTATGGTGCCCGCTGTCTCAGTGGATAAATGTGGCAGCAATTCAGTTGATGATGAAGACTTTGACTTTGGGCCTTTGATGTTACACGTTTGAACTGCTGAACATTATAAATAATTGTTGCCTGTTCTTCCCTTTTTTTTATCCTTTTTCATCCTTTTCTGTCAAACTCTGTGCTACCTTCGTTTGGAATTTCTTTTACTCTGTCCTCCGTGTTTATCTCCGTCCATCCTTCCTCCATTTTCTTCCATTTCAGCTCCTGAAAGAGATCAACCGGACCAGCGTCAGTCGCGCCCTTCGCATCCGCAGACAGGCTGGCCAATCAGATCCCAGGGCTTATGTGACCGCTCACTTTAAAACCCTCCCCCTGGAGTTCACGCTCGGCGACGGGCGGAACTACGGAGACTTCCGCAACCGTCCGCTCCAGAACGGACAGGAATACGTGTTCTTTGTGCTGGCGCTGCTCGACCTCTCTGAGAATGTGAGTAAAAACACACAAACCATCCAAAAAGCAGTTTTTTGTGTCTGAGTGAGAATGTGTAACGAAAAAATGTTTTCCTCCAGACCATGTTCGCCACCAGCCCTTATTCTGACCCCGTGACCTCATCGGATGTGGATCCTCAGCCAATCGTTGACGAGGAGGAGGGGCTGCTGTGGGTGGTCGGGCCTGTGCTGGCTGTCATCTTCATCGTCTGCATTGTGATTGCCATTCTCCTCTTCAAGAGGTAAGGACAGCACAATGAACGTTTTTAAGAAAGGTAGGCAGAAAGAGGAAGAGGAGGGGTGAAAGATTCTGAGTTTTTATGAATATGAGAAAAGAAAAATCAGCTTTGATAGAGCAAGATCATAAAAAACATGTCGGTGCTGCTTTAGATGAGTTAGTCATTCATCTCTCAGATAGGTAAACACAATTTATAATTCATTGTATTAGCAATCTGGACTATTATATAATTACATCTAAACTTGTTACTAAATCCAAAAGCTTTTGTCTTTTACTCAGAGCGCAGCTGAGTTTTAGTAAAAGCCCAGTTGGTTCATTATGTGTCTCCATTATTTATTGGAGCATACACGAAACTAACATTAAGTTATATTTATTGCTCTTCTGCACTGCTTTAGGGGAGACAATTAACATCCCAATCTGTTCGTCTGTTATCTTAATCACGGCTGAGTTTAGCTCACAACTTCTCACAGAAATTGAAATGTGTGTTCTCTGTAATCTGTTTGTAAATCTATGTACAGGGAGAAAACTTAGCTAACACAACGGATGGAGGCTTAGATAACATTATCACAAATTAACATTATTCATGATAATCATCTGGTCTCCTGGCTAGAGCTGTGTTAATGCACATGAATAAGTGCTGTGACTGATGTGGCGTCGCAAAATTATTAACCGTGATGGTAATAATCTCAAGTTCATAAACCCTGGAGAGTAACCTGTGGTCATCTTCAGCCATTAATGTCCTTCTTGTAGTTCGGGGAGCATTTGGTGGCATTTTCCCAGTATGTTATTTTGTGGTAGATGTCACATGGTCTTGTGAGAAAACAGGGGATTCGTTTTTGTCGTTTTGCTCTACAGTCGCCGTTTATCTTTGTGCCTACAGGAGGTGCTGTTTTACACATCTAACATAGTAATAAATGTCCCAGAAAGAGGAAACAGAATGATGAATTCAGCATTGCTTAAGTCCCTGATGTTTTTTTTATTGGACACTAATGTTATTCATCCTTGTCTGTCCCTTTATCTGCTCTTCTCTCTGTCTGGATCCAGCAAACCTGACAGGTAAACAATCTCTACCTATTACCATCTCCTCTGTCCTGCAGGGGCATTTTCTTTGAAAAGCCTTTACCAATAATGCGTTAGATAATAGATCCCATTAGACTTAGGATGCTCTGATGTTTATTTGATGATTGCAGGGTAACCTACAGAGTACTGGATCAATTGAGCACTGAAAGTTGTTCAGTTTATCCAATTTACTGGATAAAGACGTGGGCACAAAAGAAGAATGTAAATATTCAGAGTAGGGAACAAAAAAAGTCAAAAGGCATTGAAAATCTGAGAATATATGTCACTTTGAACTCCTGTGAGCAGACACCCACCACCATTCAGACAATGAGCCAGTCATTAACATGTAAAAAGCTGCAATATTAAATCAGCAGTCAACCAAAAGCTCTGGCAGAATTTAAAACAAAAATTTTCAGGGAATTACAACTATGCCTGTAAATGCCCAAGGAGCGATTTCATGTGGATTTTCTCGGAAATTTAACACTCGCATTAGTCTGGATTTAGCTTTTTTTTTTCCATGCAGCGATTGGTACGCCAGGTTGAGGTGTATTTAATCGGTGTGTGCTGGTGTGTTGTGCCAGGAAAAGGGCTGAAGCAGAGGGCAGGAAGGGCAGTTTTCCCTGCAGCAAAGCCATGTCGTCACACCATCCCACTGATCCCGTGGAGCTACGCAGAATCAACTTCCAGACTCCAGGTACGCTGGACACACTGAACACTCACACACACACACACACACACACACACACACACCATGTGTAGTCGGGCGGATGATTTCCTATTAGTATTAGCTGTGTTTGTATTGATAAGATTAACCTCGTTGTTGTTTCCTTTACAGCCTACCGTGTATCAGTGTACCGCGGTTATCGCCGTCTGTCAAGTTAGTCGGTCTCAGTCTGCCGTAGATCTTCTTCTCTTTCTGCTCTCATTCTTTTTCTTTCTTCTCATCTTTCTTTTCCATTTTCATGCTCACTAACCTTCCATTCCACGTAGGATGAAGCTGCTTGAATTGACAACATTTCATCAAAATGCCTCTGGAACACTTCTTTAAAAAATCTAAATTTTTTTTTTTTCATGCTAAATTTTTAACCGCCTGTGTCATAGTCTTTTTTTATCTTCACCAGCAGTGTGCATATACTCTGAGGACATGTTATTGTGCCTCAGTAACTTTCAGAACACGCACATTGTTCTTTCCGTCTGCCTGGAGAGAAAATGGTCACTTAACAAAAAAAACACTTCCATTTGCTTCCTCCGCTGACCATGGACAGAACACTAAACAACACCTCCTCTGAGAATCCTAACTCTTAACATTTTCCTCCAAAAGACTTTAATCGTATACGTATCGAAACGGCCTCTTTTTCTATTTCTGTGCTCGGCAGGCATGGCGAGTCACCCGCCCGTCCCCATCTCCGAGCTGGCAGATCACATTGAGCGCCTCAAGGCGAACGACAATCTCAAGTTCTCTCAAGAGTACGAGGTAGGAATGCTGATTATCTGTCCCTGAAAATCTTTAACTTGAGAAATTAATCTGGTTTTGATACAGTCTCACACATGTTTATCGTTGACTCGTCTTTTTTTTTTTTTTTTGCTCGGTTTCAATGACAAGCTCTGTAGATTGCGCCTCACATCGTCTACAGTCAAGTTACATTTTGATTCGTCTTCATAGAACGATACAAGATAAAGCATATTTTCCTCTTTCTACTGTCATGTTATCATCTATACAAATATAAGAGGGAAATTGAAATTGCAAGCTCAAAGAGAGTTTGCTTACAGCCAGATGGTTATCAAGCCCTAATTTCTACGCTCTGGTGGAGAAACAGAGATAGACATAAAGAGACTGCAGACTCACCAAGAGATACAGAAAGCAAGTGTTCTCTGCAAAAAAAAAAAAAAAAAAAAGACGCTTCTTGATTAGTTTCCTTCAACTTGCAGCACAGTTAATGTGGAACAAAAAAAAAAGGCAACTGCTTGGAGATAACAATTTGCCCGAACTAAATATTTCCCAACATGCTGTCTGTGTAGCTCTAGCATTACAATGAGCTCCACAGAGAGCTATTAAAGGAGTCAAAATGTTTTCTTTTACTCATAAAAAAAATCTGTTTAGACCGACGGCCTCTGGGTGAAGAAGGAGACATAAAGCTCTAATTGGCTACCACAAGAGAGAGACAAATTGCGTGTGACAGAGATACGTATACAGAGGAAGACAAGGACACATTATGAAAAGAGTAGAAAAACAGAGCAATGATGTTTGAGGGAGAAAAGCAATGGTAGAGAGGATAAAGGAGGGTGGAAGAGACAGTGAGGGAGAAGCCGTATGTAATTGTGGTGTGAGTTGGAACCACTCTGTTGAGCCTCACATTCTCTCTGCATGACTGTGTGCTTTGTTCGGTACTGAACCCTTAACGAGGGAACGAGAGAGATGGATGGAGGAGGGATTGAGGGAGAGAGAGAGAGAGGCCAGAAATGATTGCGGTGTAATAATCAGACACACATGATGTTGGGCAGTGCGCAGAAAGCAGTCTCTCACGCACACACATGCGCATGCACACACATATATTCATCCAGTACCACTCCTGTCCATTTTTTCCCCCCAACCAAACCATAATTATGTGTCGTAAAATATTCAGAATTGCTAAATTGCTCTGGCTCTCTCCTCTTCGTCCCTCTCCATTGACAGCCCCATAATGACCTCATGTCTGCCTCTCCCAGCTAACAGCAATGGTTACACTGTAATTACCCTCCAGGAACTTAATGTGTTGGTCTAACACAACCATCCTTTCTCTCCCAGAGGAATTTATTGCGCTTGTATCATCTTTCTCTGGTAGCTAGTTTTTCATTTGAAAGTGGGAAAGTCCCTACATCGTTATTGTTTCTTGAAATGGGATATAGTATTTGCCTCTGTTCCTGTCCAAGTTCAATAATACCTTGTTAATTTCCAATTTGTACTTGGATTATAATGGTGTGGTTTTGCTTCAGCAATGCTGGACAATGCTTGCAAGCTCAAATTCATGAAGCCGTCCAATTCTTGCCCCTCCAGATGCCAATTTCAGCATTTTGAGGCACATTCTGGGACATAACAATATCCATGCCAATACTCATTTTGAAGTGGCAATGCTTATATTTTCTGTATGATATTGTTAAATAATCAGATGGAATATTAAGTAAAGCAGCAGTAAGTCATGTCTTACTGTCATTGGCCCATCATACACGTCAAAATATAATATCACTGGGACACCATATGAAAGAATGACCGTTTGAAAACCAATAATCTACATTTTTAAACCAAAACATTTAAACTAAAATCTTTTTGGAAAATAAAATCAGCATGTAAACACTGTCCAAAACACCCTTCATTGATTAAGTGGATAATATGGCGAGTCTGTGTACATTAATCATTTTCTGTTGTTGTTTGTTGTTTACTCTGTCGTTGACTTCTGTGTCCTCAGTCTGTCGACCCCGGTCAGCAGTTCACATGGGAGAACTCCAACTTGGAGGTCAACAAACCAAAGAACCGCTACGCTAACGTCATTGCCTATGATCACTCCAGGGTTATACTCTCCAGTATTGAGGGTAAGACAAGCTGCCAGTGTGTGTGTGTGTGTGTGTGTGTGTGTGTGTGTGTGTGTGTGTGTGTGTGCGTGTGTGTGTGTGTGTGAGGCCATTTTTAGGGAATGAGGGCATTTTGGTCTCTTCCTCACTTCTCCAAAAGGCTGTTTTAGGTTTATGACTTTCAGGCATCGACTCTATATAAAGATGGACGTAGCGAGGTGTGACATCATCCGTTGGTTTACATTGGAGCCGGTTTGAAGCCCAGAGTTGCTGCTTATTTTCAGCGCCATCCTTTCCATTTGGAGCCAGTGCTCTGAAAACACGCCCGGCCTCCTGGGAACACTTGAACTAGCGTTAGCTACATTCGCTAAATTGTGCTAACAGGGCAGGTATCATAATCAAGTAACGTTAAACTTACCGAAATATTGCAGCAGGTGAACCAGCTGTCAATCACAGCTATCAATCACAGCTGTCAATCACAGCTGTCAATCACAGCTGTCAATCACAGCTGTCAATCAACGTCCACACGGCGGACATCAAAGCCTTCAAATCTTAATAACGGAGCAATAATTTCCAAAATGTTCACCAGCACACCTATTAGAGGGCCTGAGCTCAGCGACTGACTCGTTGAAAGACATTACTGAGTACTATATATATATATATACTTAGTATTTCTAGAGAGCAGTTGGTGCTTCTTGAATGGGAGTCTATTGGAAACAGGGATTTTTTGGAGCCAGCATCAAGCGGCCATCGGTGACATTGCAGTTTAAGGTCATTTCACATTGGCTTCAGCCTCAAGCTTTGGTAATTACTGCTTGTTTTCAGGGGGGCTGAGATTGGGCACGTAGTTGTGATGATCATTATGTCAATGAGAGTCGTCACTAGTATGGATGTACATACTGTACATGTGTGTTTGAGGCGTGTTTTGTATCTGTGTGTGTGGAAGGATGGGATAATAATGATCCGAAGATGCATTTCATCGCCAGTTCTCAAGCAACACATACAAAGCGTGATGCTTGCATCAGATAGAGCTGCCTATTTGGCACCACATCATGCAATTGATATGGTCTCTCACTTGACCATTTCACAGTGTGTGAAGATAAATTAGGTTCACACTTTACATACAGCCTATTTGCTGATATATTTTTATGATGTCCATTTTACGGAATTTGGTCTCTTTGAAGGATCTATAATGAGAAGAAAAAAAAATAGTCTGAGCCCTGTTCTCAGTGTGCATTTTGAAGCACACTCACCCACCTCAGCCGGGAAAGACCTGAGGCAGAGAAACTGGCAGCTCCAATGTGCAGAGAGGGAGGCAGTGGGAGGCCAAGCCCAAACAGATGAGCCTTATCTGGGCAGAGCATGTGTGAGCAGCCCTTCCACCCCCGCCTGTCCTGGAGCCCTGGCTGTCTGTCTTTCTTTCAGCTTAGAAAACACATATACACTTGAGCATTTCCAAACACACACACACACACACACACACACATATACTCTACTATAGATTTAAAGCACATGCACTGGATGTGCACAGTTACAGATATGCACTTCTGCTCCCACACAGACACACACTCCCTGCCAAGCCAGTGTAGCCACCAAGTGACTAGAAGTGAGTGTGTTTGTTTTATCTGCACAATGCTTCTGCTGTCGTCCCCTGCAATAAAGTTGTAGCACATCAAAGCATTTAGCCAAGCTGTCTTTGAAAGAATGAGCTTGATAAACATATGTTAGAAGCTCTTCTTACCGTCAGTCCCCATCCCATTTAAAATAAGTTGTATAAACACCCCTTACTCCGCTGTCATTTCAATGTGTTTGTGTGTGTGTCTGTGGTGCGTGTGTGTGTGCGATAGTGGCTTGGGGTTTTACGACTGTACAAGACCGAGTCGTAGCCGTGCTCGTAAAATAAGCTGCTAGAGGAGAATCAGCTGCAGGAGTTTCTTCCTCTCAGGATTCTCCGGTTTGCTCGTTGACTTCTGTCTTTTTTACTGTAAACGTAAACTGCTATCAGAAGACTCGAAAGGAGTTTTGTGTCCCACTTCGGCAGAATCGGGTCACGACTGAATGTAGGCGTGCATGTTTGTGTGTGTGTCTGTGTGTGTGTACTTTGGTGCTTTGGTGTATGTGTGCATGTTTGAGCTGTGACTCAGTGATTTTTGGGATTATGGTATTAGGCCCCAGATGAGCAGGACTGATCCTAAATCAAACACACACAGACGGTCTCTCACATCACGCACACACACATACACACACACACATACACACAATCCCTTCCAGGACAAGCAGTGTCAGCCGAGTCTTACACAGAGGCGGCCTTACAGTCATATTGCCATTCAAAGCGACACATCCAGAGTATACTCAGATTAGGCACATGATCGTCTTAGCATGTATTATAAAACAAGACGGCTGAACAATCCAACACCAAAGGACGCTGGGTCCTGTGAAAACATTAATCTCCCTGCTATGACCTCAGATGATCCACACCCTTTATTACTGGGACATAAAACTGCTTTCATGGCAGCAGACTTTAAATAATCCATATAGATTATTTCACAGTGAATCAGAATAAGAATCGGGTTCATCTGCAAAGAAAATTACACCGTAAAATGTTACTGTGTGATGAGTGCAGAGACGTGCAGCCCTAATGCCATTCATCATACACATGATGCAGTGGACAAACATGAAAGAATGCAGAGTATTTCAGCATCAGTGGCATCAATCTGTTCATCCATCTGTTCCCATCTGTTTGTCCCTCCCTGTCTCCACCACTACAACTCTTCACTATTCATTCTCCTCCTCCACCCTCCATAACGTCTCCTCTGTCCTTATTATGCAGGTGTCCCCGGCAGTGACTACATCAACGCTAACTATATCGATGGCTACCGCCGTCAGAATGCCTATATCGCCACTCAGGGCTCCCTCCCTGAGACCTTCGGGGACTTCTGGAGGATGGTCTGGGAGCAGCATACAGCCAACATCATCATGATGACCAAGCTGGAAGAGAAGTCACGGGTAAGAGAGAGGGGAGGGAATAACAATCGGAGTTTGGGATAGACATGATAGCACAGTCCTAAACTGACCAACAGAAGAGAAGGGAAAAAAGAGGATGGAATAAAGTACAATCAGACAGAAGAGGACGCAGTAGGATGGGATAGGTCACTTTGGGAACGGGCAAGTATAATATGATGTAGTTAAACATTCAGTTTGAGTATAGTTTAGGGTTGCGCCCACAATGGTCAGTGCAGTTTGGGTCACAGTTCAACAAACGTTAGCTTTCGGCGCTCCCCTGTTCCGCTCAGCGCACCTCAGCCGTCCGCACAGAGAGGAGCATGCAGAAGCTGTGAAAAGTCCTTTAGAGGGATGAGGTTTAAATGAAAGACGTTAGGCTAGAGGTGAGTAGGCTGTGAGAGGGTAGAATATGTTTGGGTATGTTTGGTTTTCACAACAGTGAAGAGAGATAGAGGACTGACAAGGGCAGAGCAGGACGTTCATTTTTTAGGATATTTAGGATATTTTAGGATTATGAGAGGACAGAAGAGCCAGGATACAGGACGTCATGTAGTATAAAAATAGTTTCTAGAATAAAGTAACAAGCAGCCATCATCATTATGATGATAAAGCTAAAGGTGCCATGGCTAAGTGAGGGGATCACAATAAGGGAAATAAGGGTCAGGATGCAGAACAGCATAAGGTGGCATGTAGTTGATCAGAATAGAAGACAGTAGAATAGAATAGAGTAGAACCTGAGGGAATTACAAGCAGCTAAATTGGGATAGGTAATGAATTAGAAAATCATTTTGCTCCGAGGCATTTCGCCGTTGTTAACAGAATACGCGCTTGAGTAAAAATCCAATGTAATGAGAATGTCATGTAAGAATAAAATGAACAAGAATGGCTTGAGGTATGAATCACGATTAAGTGCTAACCAATTATGTCCAGAGCCCTGTTCAGAAAATGATCCTTTCCTCTCATCTGTGCTTCTTTTCCTATTAACCTGTGCCTTGTGTTAAAACTCTGTTTCCTTTTCAACTTTTTCCAACTGTCTCTGTTGTGTCTGTTTGACCCTCAGATGCCCTCTTATTTCTTCTCTAAGGCAAGACCTCTCTTTCTCTCCTTTGCTAATCCCTTTTCAAATGCAACCTCACCTCACATGGTTTTCTCCTTACCCTTTTTTCTCTATTCAGTGCCTTTTTTTCTGCTGTTTCCCCTGTTTTTCTGTGCCAGTGCTTTGAGTGAGAATGCTGAAATGTTTTCAACTCACCACAAGGCACTCATAGTTAACTCGGTCTGAATTGTTTTTTATTCTAACCACTGCAGTTCAAAAACAGAGCACATTAGTGTCTACAGTTTGCATGATCACACCCACAACTGTTTTTCTCTTTTTCTCTTCAGTAGCTATACACTACAGGATTAAAGAAAAAACAGTTTTTTTACAAGCTGGCTACATTATCATGAGGACTAGTATGAAAAATAAAGGACTACCTCACTGTCTCATAAACATGATGAATCTATGTTTTCTGAATGCCTGCTTAGATTTCAATTGTCAAAATTCAGTAATGTAGTTAAACATTCAATCTGAGTATACTTTATTATCAGCCCACTTCTTCCCAATCGACTGTTTGAGGGGGGGGGTAGTGGGCTGCTTGTTGGAGAAAATGATTTAATGTCATTTAACACCTCTGAACATTATGTCATTATGTGTTTACGCACTAACAACACAGATGATCACAGATGGTCCCACTGTGGGAATCTTGCCAGCATCCTTCCTTTTAGCACCAATCAAACCACACAAGGCGCAGTTATGCTGTTAGCCCATATATCAGCGGGTAATATGGTCTTCACACAAAGCATGTACAGTACTGCCATCCTGTTTAGTCTTTGGCAGTGATCTGGCCCCCCTACGTGGACAACCATTCCTGTCCCCACAGTGTCTCAAGGTCTGGTGGGAAAACAACAGTTGAAAAGCTGTAATTACAGTCTGAACGTCCCAGGCCAGAATGTATAATCCCCAGTCTGGAGCAGTGGAATGCAGAGCGAGCTGAGCTGAGCTCCCTGCTGTCTTTGATGTGAGGACTGGAGGGATCAGCACATAACGTTTGGTTTGGCCTGATTCTGCCAAGCCCCCCCCCCCCCTTTTTCCCCTCTCCTCTGGGATTTTTTTCCTCTCCTCTGTGGTCTCTGATGCTGAGCTGAAGAACTACAAATATGACCGCCTGATAAAGGGGAATTCAAGGTGTTTTGGTGGTTAGGCAGGCAGGGATTTGGTATTGTAGGGATTTGTGAGGTAGGGTGATGTACAGCGTGAAATATGCGAGGGTTGAACTTTAGGTATCACTTGGCTTTTCCAGCTCTGTGCTGGATCCTTGTAAGAACCCACCAACCTACCCACCAACCTATGGCAATTTCATGCCACACAGTTTTCTAGTATTTGAATCAACTTATGCAAGATCACAAACCTCAGAAAGCAGAACCCTCTGCCCCCCCACATCGTCTCTCTCTGTCACTCTTCACCTCACACACTTAATAAAACCTCTTTCACATGCTGGATCCTCCCTATATGCACATTTTTTCCGAGCATTACTGTCTGAATTTTGCAAACTTTCTCACTGATCAGCTACAGTTTTCCCCTGGTCTTTTTCTTTTTCTTTTTCTTTTTCTTTTTCTTTTTCTTTTTTTTGCCTCTGTACACGTGCACATGCACCCAAGTCAGCGCTCTTTTTCTCCTTCTTTCACAACAATGTGTTCACCTCTACAAACTTCTTCCCTTTTAGGTGAAGTGTGATCAGTACTGGCCGACGAGGGGCACGGAGACCTACGGCCTCATCCAGGTCACTCTGCTCGACACGGTGGAGCTGGCCACCTACTCTGTCAGGACTTTCGCTCTTTACAAGGTAACATGACGTGTGCACTGGAGTGTAATGGGGTCTCGCACTTATGTATGTGTGTGTGTATTGATCTGATTAAATATTTATGCATACAAGTTTGTGTATTTGCACTTGTGGCCATGTCACAGCTGGGACATGCTTGTGCAGTTGCTCATATGTGTGACCCATCATGACAAACAGCCACATGAGCACAGATCTTTTTTTTCACTTTTTCGTGCATTATTGATTGATTGATTGATTCCAGTGAGATTTAACGTGGTTCATCACACAATCATGGCCTTTTTTTTTCTTTGAATTATCAGTTGTAGAATTGAAAAAGTGCATTTTGATCAATTATTGTCTCACCAAATATTGATCACCTGTCAGGTTCAGTGAAGCTACTGTACATTCATAGTGATTGATTACACTGATGTAACAGCTGTGGATTGATGTTGTGCATTTAAAGGATTCTATATGTTTCTTATTGTCAACACATCTCATGAAAAGACCAAAATGAACAATGAACTGATTCCACTAATGTGTATCTGAAGCCTGATATGTCTTCACACATCAATGAGACTTCATACCATGAACATGAGCACTGAAGTTCATTTTCACTCATCCTGCTGCTGTATTAGAGCTCATTAGAGCACCTAATGTTCATGTGTGTTCATCAACCAGTGCACTATTTACTCCTGTTTGAGAATCATTTGTTAAAAATGACAGCAACCACAGCTTTTAGAAAACTATATATTATGATTTAATGATGATTGAAATGATTTGTATCTTCAGTAGGACAAACGTGCCAGAGAGTAACACCACCTTTATCCTTTAACATTCTGTCTGTCTGCTCATCCAGAGCGGTTCCAATGAGAAGCGTGAGGTTCGTCACTTCCAGTTCACGGCCTGGCCAGACCACGGGGTGCCTGAACATCCCACCCCCTTCCTGGCCTTCCTGCGCAGGGTCAAGGCCTGCAACCCCCCTGACGCAGGACCCATGGTCGTCCATTGCAGGTGTGTGTTTGTCCTCTGTTGGTTTAACTTCGACAGTTCTTTAATTCACTGGACCAAAATTATTCTTAAAATCGCCAAGAAAGACAATCCAGTAGTCTCTGACCAGAAAGAAAACATATTTGGTCCTTGGGTGGGTGTGTGTGTGTGCGTGTGTGTGCAAGCATGAAACACTTATGTGTTATTTTGGGTTTTACTTGGCTACATCATTTTCAAAAGCCATAGAGTCTGTGAAAATCAACAAGAGTCCAAGAGCACTTGTATAAAATCATTCACAGGTCCTGAACTGAAAAACTGAAATTAGATTGACCTTCCATTATGCAAACCCCAAACCATCCTCACTGGCTTCGACTGCCACATTCCTCCCGTAACAACCTCCATCATCTCTAAGGTTTAACAACAACAGCAGCCACCGTGCCGACCCTGTTTTCCATAAGTAGCGTTCACTGTTGACTATTTATCGTTTAAGCCGGTGGTAGATCTGGGTTCATAAGTTTATATTCAAATGAGCTGCTGTCTGAGCAGCAGGAGGCTCACGCATTGGTTGGTGGATGATTCTGGAAACTTGTCATTACAGTCTTGGCACAGTCTTGAGCTCCAAAGCTGGAATGAAGCTGCTATTTGCTCTTACCAGGGAGTGAAGAAGAGGTGGGAGGGAAGAAGATAGAGGGTAGCAGAGGGAAACGTGGATAAGAGGCTCTCGGGACAAAGAATTAGTGAGGTATAGATGTGGAGGAAGAGAGGGAAAGGAAGAAAAGAGGATTGAGACAATGATTGAGAGAAAGAGTTAGCGAGGGACTAGGAGTTAGAGGAGATGATATGTGCAGAATGAGAGAGAAGGTGAGGTCAAATCCAGGACACGCTGAATGGAAATGATGAATTAAAGAAAAGGAAAGGTGGAGAGAAAATGGAGTCTAAAAAAAAAAAAAACCTACCAATGTGAGAGTGAGAGAGTGCCGGGGCTGGTGTGAGCAGTTGTTTCGAAGGGTACTTAAAGAGAAGATAAAGAGGCAGAGCAACGAGGGTGGGAGGGGGTGAAAAGGTTGGCAGGAGAGGAGCTCTTCCTAATCTTCTGTAGCAGTCAGATGGAGTATCTAACAGGATTATCAGTCAAATTTAATTATCCAGGCAAGACTCCATCATAATGTGCCTTAACATATCAACCATCCCCTGTATCAAACAATGGACCCAATCCCATTCCAGCTCAACAACACACACACACACACTAGCCTGCATACACACACATACACACCGATATTAATTTAACCATATAAAGAGGTTTTTATTCACTGGCAGGAACTTGCTTGGTCAGGGTGTTTCACCATTTAGGTACTAGCACAGCAAAAATGTGAAGTGTTTGGGTGGGCAGCTAAATGTATTATATTTCAGGATTGTGTGTCGATAGGAGAGGATATCTTCCTAATGCCAGTGAGACGGTGATGCTGACTCATCGCTGATGTCAATTTTTACATCCTTTGTTGGAAATATTGCTGGCTGGCATCTTTGTGATACTTAGTTGATTAGGCACAGTATGTTAGAGCTTTTGCAATATGCAACAGTGCCAGATTTGGACCAAGTTCGAAGACACATCAGACACTCAGGAAAATGATATTTTCAACAATTCATACCCCAGGTTATATGAGAAAATTCACTTCACCATCTGCTAACCATTTCTCCCTCCTACCTTCGGCTCAGTGCTGGAGTGGGCCGCACAGGCTGCTTCATCGTGATCGACGCCATGACGGAGCGAATCAAGCACGAGAAGACCATCGACATCTACGGCCATGTCACGCTGATGCGCTCCCAGAGGAACTACATGGTCCAGACGGAGGACCAGTACATTTTCATCCACGATGCGCTGCTGGAGGCCGTGACCTGCGGGAACACCGAGGTCCCCGCCAGGAACCTGTACTCCTACATCCAAAGGCTGACGCAGATTGAACCTGGAGAGAATGTCACCGGCATGGAGCTGGAGTTCAAGGTGAGGACTCCTCACCGTGTCCCTGAAGGCTGTAAAATTAGGTCCGACTGATTTATGATGGTTCATAAAAGGATTAATGATAGTACAGTAATGTGACACTTCGCTGGGCTCTGGGGAGTTACATTTTTCTTGCCCCTCCTCACACAGGAGGTCAGACCTCAGGGTCAGCTACAAAATAGCATCCCTGAAGTTGGAACTGTAGATATTCAGAGCCTGTTCACAGACACTTCAGTGGAATAAATCAGTATAATGGTTTCTCTAGCTACTGCACCACATAAAGAAAGTACAGTATATGGTGTGGTGTTTGGTATATAAAGCATCTGAGGCTTGAAGCTGGAGCTGTAAAACTTTTGTCAGCATGTAAAGGTCTTGAAGTTCTAACTCTGTTAAAGCAGCTTTAATCCATATTTTTTATATACTAACAACGTATCAAATGTCAATGTGTAATATGAGAGGTGTTGCTCGTATCGATGAACCCTAAAGAGAATAATCAGCCGACTCTGCAGCTCCGCTCAGCTTTATGGATCTTTATAGTTTCAGCTTATTGTTTAAATTGAAAGAAAGAAATGAAATGAAAGAAAGCTCTCGAGAACGATTTCTAAACCAGCAGCTATAGTCAGACAGAGTCAGGTCACCTTTCTGTGTCTTAATACCTGTGTGATGTCGAGGACCTCATCTCAAACAAAAGATATTTCTGACGCATCAATCTCACCTCAAGGTTCATTTAGTAGCTGTTCTGGAGCTTTGACTGCATCACACAGTTCATATCAGCACATTGAGTTTCTCAATTACCTTACAAACTGTTGTTCAGACTTTACTTTTGACTTTAAATGTTCAAAGTCTGTTCTTGAGCTTGGAAACAGCAGTTTCTGGTCCATAGGAAGATATATATACCGTATATATGAGTCTGGAACCTTGATATTCTCTGACTATCTTTCCCAGGGCTGTTAGAGTTTTTTACAGTTTCAGCCCCCCTCTGAGAGTTTCATATAGTCAGGATGGATGGTTGGATTTGAAGGGGATTATGGGATTGCACCTTTTTGAATCCAAGGTAAGAGAGTTTTACTGAGGGGTTTAGAAAGCACCGTAGATGTGGAAGTTCTATGAGCAGACACAGAAAGTAATGTAGGCCAGGAAGTTGCAGTTCATAATATAAAATCTTGTGGAAAGATCATTTGGGCGTTTTCAAGCGAAGCTAGAACACCGAACATAGACATCAAAACACAAGCAAGAGTGAGTACATAAGGGATTCAGTGTGTTATTGAGTCGTGCTATTTTCATTTTATTCTAGCTGCTTTTATTTTGTTTACTCTGATGTGTACATCTCGCCAGACGAGTCCTCTGCAGACCTGTCTGGCCTGGCTGGGTGAAAAGAGAATCAGTTTGCCCATACAGGTATATATTGAAAGCAGGTGGCTTAAATTTTTCCTGGAATGGTTTATGTCTGCTCAGACGCTCGGAGGGCAAAGTAAACACAAAGCCACTCTAAGCAATCTCCTTCATCCTGTGCTCCGGCATTCCTGTCCTAATGGCAGCGGTCTCCCCAGAATGACAATGAACTGAGCACTCACTGAACTGTTTTCTCAGCCTTATGTTGATGTAAAACATATGCCGGGGTTGTCCTAGTCACCAGATTTCATCTCGGTCGAACACTTACACTTACGTTTTCGAGTGCCATCTGAAACAGCACTTTCCACCTTCGTCAACAAAACACCGAAAGGATGGAATTTCTCATGCCAGAGCGGCGTTGCATCCCTCAAATAAAATCACAGAAAGTTTAAGCCATGTGTGTGAGAAAAGAAGCTGTTCTGGCAGCTTTGGGTAATCCAACACCCTATTAAGATATTCTGTTTTTGTTTCCTTTCACAGTACGTTTACTGGATGAGTTCAAAGAGGTTGCCAACAGGGCATGATGTTATCCAAGCACAGATGGTGAAAATAATGGCATGTATCAAAGTAATAAAAAGTCTCGTGTGTGTGCCAGATTCTATTGATAAGACCGAATCAAATTCAAACCAAATGACATAAAGAATTACCATTGTTGACACTGGAAACAGGGCTCAGAGTACCCAAATGAACTGGTGAACTTGTGGTTCGGGTGGGATTTTCCAGCTTGGTCTGTCTGAAAGAAAATAAGGTTCTGCTGTTTCTCCCACAGCGCTCCGGTAGCCACCGATAGCCCAGGCTCAGTTCATGAGACCCCATTGTTTCCCTCTCAAGTCTGCGGTTTCCCTCTGCCTATTCTCTGTTGTTCTGTCTTTCGTTTTAAGCCATGTCAGCCAATGGTCAAGTGTGAGAGAGAGAGAGAGAGTGTACAACATGTGCCCTTGTCTGCCTGCCTGCACGGATCCATATGAACGTGTGTGTTCCAGGGTTTTTCCTTTTTTTTTCATTAGTGAAGGATCAACTGTGGTTCACATATGTGCATTGAGACAGTGTGGGGCCTTGTGGTTTCCTGGCCCCCAACTCTTGATTTTCTTCTTCCTCCTCTCGTTCATCTTATAATATTCCCTCTCCCGTTCCCTACCGCTGCCTTTGTCCCCCTATATCGCCTCGCTTTTGTTTATTCAATTGAAGATGTCTGACTAAATCTCCTCAGGCCTGCCGTGTCAAGCTGATTTTCTAATTCCTGTTGTCCAGTATGCCAGAGGAAAACCAAACCTTGTGCTAAATACATTTGAATGAGGTTCTTGAGTCTGTCTGAACTTCCTTCCTTTAATCCATCCATCCCCTTCCTTCTCTCCTCTGTTTTTATTGTGTTTTGGCTGCTCTCACTAACACTACTTCTTAGTATCTTAAACTACAATATTGATTTCTTTCCTATTCCAGCGTCTGGCCAGTGCCAAGGCCCACACATCGCGGTTCGTGAGTGCCAACCTGCCGTGCAACAAGTTCAAGAACCGGCTGGTGAATATCATGCCCTATGAGACCACTCGTGTGTGTCTGCAGCCAATCAGAGGAGTGGAGGGATCTGACTATATCAACGCCAGCTTCATTGATGGATACAGGTCAGAAAAAAACTGAAATGAACATCTTTTATATTCTAATGTGCTCTTTAGGCCTTTACAGAGAATGTCACATTTGTTAAAAAAATCAATGTATTTGTGTTTGTAGGCAGCAGAAGGCCTACATAGCAACCCAAGGCCCACTGGCTGAGACCACAGAGGACTACTGGAGGATGTTATGGGAACACAACTCCACCATAGTTGTCATGCTAACCAAACTGAGAGAAATGGGACGGGTACGCACACACACACACACACACACACACACACACACACACACACCAGTGTAAACAAGTACATGGTGTCGAGTATACTGTACATGTTATTTTGGATTTAGCCCTACTGGCAAGAACAACTCTAATTCTACTGGTGTTAGGGGTTGTAGATCTCATGAGCACCAAAGATGATTATGTGATTATAACCAGCGATCATAGCGGATATTTTGTGTCAGTAATTACAGCTTTAAACCAACTTTGTGACAAAAACTACAGAGAAATGATGTAATGAAACGGTGGGAAAGACTCAGGGAAAAATTCAACAAAGAGACAATAAAACTCTGTGAAACCGACTCTAATTAAGTTATTTTAGGTGAGCCGCAGATTTGAAACAATGGACTAAGTTTGAACCAGAATTTCACAAAGGAAATTGCTTTTGATTACGTCATCAGGTTTACCCAAGAATTACATACAATATTACACAATAGACTGTAATTAGGGCTTATTATCTTCAGTTTTCAAAGAAAATAATACTTATTATACATAATAATAGTATTATTGTAGTATCATGTTTGTTGCAATCAAAAATGTTTGATTTTGCAGCGATTTTGCAATTTGCAAAGTTTTATGTGATTTTTTTGCAGTAAAATTGTGGGACTTGGCAGAATTTACGAGTCAAGGAAACAATTGGGATTCTTTTGCAGTTATTTTTGTTGGCTTCACTTTCTTCATCGTGTAATTTCACCTGAATGTGCAAAATCACATCAGTTGTTTTGATTAGACTGACAGATCAAAGTGCAACGACCGGCGGCCTAAATCTCATGATAAGACCACATTTCCCATAAACCCCGTCACTTCCTGTTTTGCTGTTTTTTCCGGTCAGCCAGCGTGGGGTTTGTTTTGATGACGAGAGGGGAGGTTGAAGAGCCTCGTTAATTATAAATGATGAGTTATTTTTGTTGATTAAGCAAGTTTTGTTTGGAAAGGTTGACTGTGTGCCGTAATGACCCGGTCGTATACAATATCAATACCAAATAGAGAATATTAATGGACTTCATTCTCATAGCAAGGTGTGGACATTAAATTGATGATGATGTATTGATGTCAAAATCTTCCTCTTAGCACTATTAATGCGGAGAAATCGCTGGAATTTTGCAAAATTGCAAATACTGCAGAGATCGGTTGAATTATTGCAATCACAAGATTGCTGTTTCCTGGAGGGACTACTTTCTGTTAACAGAAGCAAATTCTGAGCTGTCCTCAACAGGAAAGAGCCTTGTGCACTGTGAACTCTAATGAACAGCATCCTCTTGTAGCAGAACACCAAACTTGTTTATGTGTTTGAAATAACTGTGGTGAAGTATGTATGTATGTAAGTATGGATATTTTTAACAAGGAAATATAATGAACACAATGTCAGGCATCACTCAGACAAGGGTAGAACATTGAGAATGACCTCAACACAGTGACAGTAAGAGAAATTGAGTGATATGAGTTATATTTCATGAGCCTCATCTGGCACAAGATTATCGACTAGTGAATAATGAATTTCACAAGTCAGAAAGACATTTTCATGATAAAGTATCCAGAAATTGTTCTCCTTACACACTGAATCTATCAGATGTGATGTAGAGCTCTGAACAGAGGCGTCTGTACTGTCCTCCTGCAGGAGAAGTGTCACCAGTACTGGCCTGCAGAGCGCTCAGCCAGGTACCAGTACTTTGTGGTGGATCCAATGGCCGAGTACAACATGCCCCAGTACATCCTCCGAGAGTTCAAAGTCACCGACGCCAGGGTGAGTCTGTTCGTCATCGTTTGTATCGTTATTGAACTGTTTCAAGGTTTTTAAAGAATAAATAACACACTCTCTTCCTCCAGGATGGCCAATCACGGACAGTTCGCCAATTCCAGTTCACTGATTGGCCAGAACAAGGAGTGCCAAAGTCAGGGGAGGGATTCATTGATTTCATTGGTCAAGTGCACAAAACTAAAGAACAGTTTGGCCAGGATGGGCCAATTACTGTGCATTGCAGGTAAGACCTATCTGTTGATTTGCTCATTCATTCACTTCAGTTCAATTTAAATTCAGTTCACATGTGAATATTTTCTGGTTTCTTTAGTATCATAATATACAAAATATCTTTGGATTTTGGGCTTTTAGTCGGGACAAAAGAGGAGATTTGAGGACATTAACGTGGGCTTTTGGAAATAGTGATCAACATTTTTCACCATTTTATAGACCAAACGACTAATCAATTAATCGAGAAAATAATCAACAGGTTAATTGATAATGAAAATAATCATTATCTGCAGCCCTACATGAGTGCAGTTTATTATATATAACTAAAAGTGCTACAGTGCTCAATGTATTCAGCTCTAAATATGTTTCCACCTGTCCAACACCAGTGCTGGAGTTGGGAGAACTGGTGTGTTCATCACCCTG
This sequence comes from Thunnus maccoyii, assembly GCF_910596095.1. Taxonomy (NCBI): domain Eukaryota; kingdom Metazoa; phylum Chordata; class Actinopteri; order Scombriformes; family Scombridae; genus Thunnus; species Thunnus maccoyii. The sequence continues at coordinate 38,253,837 of NC_056534.1, read as the reverse complement.
AGCATCGTGCTGGAGAGGATGAGGTACGAGGGAGTGGTGGACATCTTCCAGACCGTCAAGATGCTGCGCACCCAGAGACCTGCCACCGTTCAAACAGAGGTGAGCTTCCCCAACTCTTCTTACTCTTCAGTCTTGCTTTTTCTTTCTCTTAGCAAACACTCTGGTCACTGGTTGTCTTTTTCCATCTCTCATTAATTCATCTGCCTCCCTGCAGGACCAGTACCAGTTCTGCTACCGGGCCAGTCTGGAGTACCTGGGAAGCTTTGATCACTATGCAACATAAACCCAGTGGCCGTCTCTCACACCACATCCTACCTAGTGCACTTTTCTTAGGTTCGCATGCAGCCTGAATAAATGCACTAGGCTGCGATGTGTCTCTGAAGATATCGCCACCACATGCAGAGTGAAGGGGGACCATCGGCTTATCCCGTACCCAGAAACAGCACCTCTAACTGAGCCATAGCAACCTGCTTGACAAGGGTGTTTCCTTCCACCCTCAGCCCAAACACACCCATTGGTCAGTCTGGAGAAGCAACTTCAACCACTGTTCCAATCAGAATACTTGATCAAAAATAGATTTTATTTGTTTAAGTGCTTTTGTGAGCACCCAGATTGCTTTACATTGTTTGGGTGTGGAACTCTCACCTCGTCCACCACCAGTGTAGCATCACCAACCTAAATACAGGACCCGGCTACAGTATTTAGCTGTCACAGGACATTTTGATTTTTCTATCTTTAGACTGTCTAGAAAGGAGTCTACAAATCCATCATATGGAAGCCTCGTGGACTGAAAGAACTGGGACTTTTGAGCACCAGAGATTTTGCCAACAGGAGACTGAAAACACAGAGCACACAGTATTAAAGACAAAGAACACACATTCAAATGAGAAAGACACCGACAAGTGTTTTTTTTTTCTGTTTTGTTTTGGAAACAGACTCTCGTTTCCTGTGAATGAAAAAGAAGGTATTTCTACCATACAGTAATAAAAACCACCAGTTCAACCTTATGCTTCACAATTTAGGATAAGGGAAATTTGAGAGAACTTAAAATGCATACCACAAAGTCAAACATTCATTTAGTTTTTTAGAAAAGTATCTATGTGACTATCTTGTTTTTTAAAACTGGGTATTCCTTATGGCACGTTCACTCTTTTTTTTTTTGACTTTGTCTCCACTGACCATACACAGGCAAAAAGTTGTGGTTTCTTTTTTTTTGTTTGGTTGGTTGTTTGTTTTTGTTTTGGGTTTTTTTTTTTTTTTGAGTAATCCAATGAGCTGTAGCGATTTGTTTTTAAAGTGATGCGGTACTGTTTTAAAGTGTACAATCAAATCTGTTGTGGGAAATGTTCACAGTTCTATGAAAAAAAAACGCCACCATTGAGTGTCACTCTCCTGTATTCTCTACCCACTCTCGTTTCTTAAAAACACAAACACACCCGCATGCACACAGGACTCTCAACCTCATTTCTATCTGGCCTACCACGTCAGAGACTCGAGGACGGCCATTTTTTGCATTTCAAGGGGCCACAGAGGTACACAGTATTAACCCCGCTGCTATCGGATAGTCCCCAGAATAACCCCGCCAAGTTGTTCATGTGCAAGTTGAGCAAAAAGCCACATAGATCACAACTACAGAGAGTATGCACAGAAAGCAAAATAGTATTTATGTGTCCAAATAAGCTTCACAAAGATTTCTCAAGCAGGGAGCGAGAAAGGGATGTAGAAAAGCAAAGCAAAAGGAACGATTCTCTCACTGGAATGCTCACCTCTGACTTTTCTCTCTGTCTGATTCAGTGTGCAATAAGTAGATGTATGATATATTTTTGTGTCAAGTCACTAACTGCAATTATATGCCATTATGATGATGATGATGATATTGATGATGGTGCATCATTTTCCAGACACAAGGATGTTACAATTGATATGGTTCCCGCCACCGTTAAATGTGTCCAAACAGAGGAATGACCTCTGACCTCCTAGGAAGTAGATCTTTTATCATGCCACAGTTCTAGTAGATGATGTCATCCCTCTGTGTGTCACGGCAACCAACGAATGATCGAACTCATATTTCAACAGCATCTAATAAGTATTTTGATTTTAGATTTCTAGTGCCTTATATTACACGCCTATTTTGATAAAGTTACTTTAAAGGGTTTTTTGTGTATTTTATGTATGTATGCTTGTATGTATGTGAATTGAATGTCTGTGTATATTATTTTATCATGTTACAGTATGTGAAAGTATCTCGTGCATTCTGTTTTTGGCAGTGAAATTTTGTATGGACGGCTCTGTGTAGGCTGAATAGTTGTACTCATCACTTTCAAACCCAGCAACAACATCATCATATCTCTTTTAATCAAAAAAAAAAAAAATCTTATCATACCTGAAACTCAACTACAGACAAAAAAAATGTGGTTTCAAAATAGGTTATTAGCTGGATGCTCTGATCATTTTGAACAGAAAAAAAAAAGTTTCTATGTCGACAGCTTTCCGTCTTTTCTTCCTGGGACACTTGCACAAGCTTTGTGTATATACTCTTTCATGGAGACTTCAGTTTGCCTGCCATGAAATTTTGGCCACTTTCACAACTTTGGCGCCGACTGTGAGCTGGCTCAGACAAGTCATACTTACTCAGCTATGTAGAAATCTATATAAAGCTGAACAGCAGTGGCTTTCTGTGTCAGTTTGAAGAAAAAGCAAAGTAACGAACCGTATGGATATGGAAACATATCCCACCTGAAGCCCTTCAACTACAATCAGTCAAACTGGTCATCCGTGTTTTGATGTTCATCATCCTGTTCTGATGTCTACAGTTATATATTTTTTCCTTTAATGACAAAGGCTGAGAGAAGTTCAGGTGCTACGTCTCCAACGACACAGAACCTGCATCATCTTTTTTTTTTTTGTATCACCATTAACGCTTGACCATATAAGGGATTGTTGACAGTTTTCCACCATCTTACAGTAACCCTGTTGTCGTTTTTTTGTATGCATGGTACCACTTTTGAGATGCCCCCTTGGTCGCACCTGTTATGGGAAGACTTGCACTTTCTCTCTTTGTACTATGCACTAATACTAGTATCCTATTATCTCTGAAAGCCCCGCCCCCAAAAGAAGTTTTACTTGAACTCAGTACAGATGGACCCTGTAATGCTCACATGGTTGTGTATATGTAAATAACACAAAACACTGAGAGTAATTGAAATTCATAAATAAATAAATGAAGGATTAAGGTAAAGAGTGAATAAAAATCTATCAGATATACAGAGTGATATAATAAAAGGATGCACCTGAAATCACAGTTTATGGCACCGCAGTAAGTGCAATACATCACATTGTGGATTTGTTGTACCACAAAAGAGAAGTTTCACAAAAAAAGTGTTCTATTTTACCCCCAATGTATCATGTAGATGGATAAAACTGGAGTTTATAAATTGTATAAAAATGAAAATATGGTGTGTTACTTGGATCAGTTACCTCCAATTGGTCTGTAAATGTAAACTTTTTTTTTTTGGTTTGTTTTCTGCTCCGAGTCAACAAGTGCTTTTTATTTTCTTACATTGGTTCTCGGAGCGCGTGAAAACCGAAAAACAGGACTGTATGGATTTCTGTTCTTTGTCGACACAAGTTTCATTTGTTACAAATAAACTCAAGTGAAATAATTGCTATTGCTTTGGTTTTGTGGATCAGTAGTTAACATTTAACCCGTTTGGAATAACAGGTATGATAAATTACATAATGCCAAAAAGTAACTTGTGACAGTGTCAACTATCAAAAACAACTGTTATTATTGGATAATGAACACCAGCTTCACATGTAAATGTTGGTGCTTCTTTTTTTGCTTCCTTTACTCATTTAAAAAATATTGTGGACGTTTCTGAAAGTTATTTTCACAAGGGGATTAGCAGAGATAAAAAGTGCTAGTCAACATTTACTTGGTCTCAGATCTGACACAAGCCTGGACGTCAGTTAAACAGCAACTATAAATACCCCCCCCCCACACCACTCTGCCTCCACCTGACTTGGATTGCTTCCTGTGTGGGTGTCTCACCTGTGGCAATCCCTTTCTGAACAAAGAAGCAAAGCTCATGTGGAAGCCCTTTTCTTTCAATAGTTTGAACTATGAAATATCTGTAAGTTTGATTTGTTTAATAGTTTCAGATCTTTAGTAGCTTCCAGGTTTGTTGCTGCTGGCTGTCTAAGTGCAGTTTCAATAATAATTACTCTAAGTTACTTTTAAGCTATTTTTAAGTTATTGTTTTATTAGTATGTTTGTTTCCAGTTTAGTGTTCACAAAGGATTTGTCATGCAATAAATCATCAATTGTATGAAGCCACCATCCAGTGGACCCACCACCAGCAGGGATGGGCATTGGGGTCAGATGTGTTGTCAGCTGGATGGTAGTCAGGGGGGGGGACGTAGGCATGCTGACCCTTACCCTTACCTGGTGGGGCAGGTAACCGGTGCTGGAGAAGAGCATCTGGTCTGGAGACATCAGAATTACTTCTCTGTTTTTTGCAGATGATATTCTTCTGTTGGTCTCATCAGACTGTGACCTCCAGCAGACACTGGGGAGGTTCGGTACCTCCAAGTCTGAAGCCATGAGGCGGGAAGGAGTTCAAGTATCTCAGGGTTTTGTTCATGAGTGAGAATAAAATGGATGGTGAGGTAGACGGGCAGATTAGTGCAGAGTTAGCAGTATCGCAGGCATTGTACTGGAGCTGAGCCTGAAGGCAAAGCTCTCAATTTACCAGCCAATTAACGTTTCAACCCTCAGCTATGGTCACAAGCTTTGGGTAGTAACCAGAAGAATGAGATCGCCGATACAAGTGGCCAAAATTAGTTTCCTCCATAGGTTGGGTGGACTCACTCATCGAAAAAGGAACTCAGATGCCAGGAGGGAGCTCAGAATAGAGCTTCTGCTCTTTTGCGTCAAAAGGAGCCAGTAAAGGTGCTGCGGGCATCTGATGAGGATCCCTCCAAGACATCAGGGTATGTTCAAATAGGAGGAAACCGCAGGGTAGATCCAAAACACACTGAAGGGATTATATATCTAGTTTCCCCCAGGAGGGATGCTGCTGGACGTTGCTGGGGAGACGGACATCTGGACTACCTTGCTTAGCCTGCTACCACTGCAAACCAGTCCCAGATAAAGGGAGGAAAATTGATGGATGGATCAATTTATTGTAATCAAACAGTATCAGACCTGCAACGATTAATCAATTAATCGATTAGTGGATCAACAGAAAATGTATTGGCAACTATTTTAATAATCAAATAATCACATTTCTCTGTAAAAATGCCAAACGTTTGCTTGTTATTTGGGCAGCTGTGGCTCAGGAGGTAGAGCGGGTCGTCCACTAATCAGAAGATCGGCAGTTCGATTCCCGGCTCCTCCAGTCCGCATGTCAATGTGTCCTTGATCAAGATACTGAACCCCAAATCGCTCCTGATGGCTGTTCCATCAGTGTGTGAATGATAAGATTTCCTCTGATGGGCAGGTTGGGACCTTGCATGGTAGCGTGTGAATGTGTGTGAACGGGTGAATGTGATTTGTAGTGTAAAAGCGCTTTGAGTGGTCAGAAGACTAGAAAGGTGCTATACAAGTACAGTCCATTTACCATTTGTTAGAGTCTCTCAAATGTGAGGTCATACTTTCTAGTAAACTGAATATCTTTTGGTTTTGGACTGTTGGATAAAACAAGAAATTTGAAGACATGATCTTGGACCGTGGAAAATTATAACATGCAGTTTTTGTAATTTTCTGATATTTTATAAACCAAACGATTCATCAATTTGAGAAAATTGAGAGAAAAAAAATTGAGAAAATAATCATCAGATTAAATAATATTGAATTTGGTAGTTGCAGCCATAAACAGAATTAAAATGTTCTTTTTGTCTATTTCTTTTGGTTTATTTCCTTTCATCTGTTGTCAGACAACCGACTCAAACTATTCCTCAACAGAATGAAACTGAACCCTTTAAATTGAAGCCTTTGCTCGTCTGTCCTAACAAACGAGTCATTGAGTTGATCGTCATTCTTGGAGCCAGACTAGCCTTAGGATAGGAGTATTTAACCACAGTATACAGCAGCTCAGACGGTGGAAAGTTGAGCCATGTCTGACAATGTAGACCTGAGCCCGTCTGAGTCTGAGATGTCCTAAAATGGTCATTGTACAGATAGGAAACCTGTCTGATTGTGCCACCCTCACACCATACTTTACATGTTTGCCCTGCAAGTGGTAAGAAGCTAAGAATGGCATCATCTCTATTTTTCTCTATTTTAATTCCAGCATTTTTCATCCAGCAATTTTCAGTAACTATGTTTTTGGCCGTGTAATGAGCATTCCAGCCTCACAGGGCTGTGTGGCTATAAACTTTTCGTCTTGTTAAATCCATATTGGGAAACAGATTCAGGCTACAGTCTGCAGTGAGTAGAGAGCTGCGGCTGAAAGCACTGTGCTCATTCATGTCATTGTAAAGGCAGAGCGAATTATCTTCCAACGTCTCTACCAGACTGAAGAAACTGTCTTGCTTCTGGCCTTCAACCAGAACATTTGAGATCAGTCTTTTCCCCGTTGCAGCCTCTGATGCTGTGTTGCGTTTGCCATGAACTGTGTCATCAGCTCATTTCTCACTACTTTCAGATTTCCTCTATTAGACTGTGTGGGATGCTCTAAAGAATCACTCGGTCTTTTAGAGCCATAAGCTTCTCCCATTTGGCTGTCTGGAGGAATGTTCTATTTTCTTGTTGTTGTTGTTGTTGTTGTTGATTCTTTAGTCTTTCAATGGTCAATACAGTACAACAAATACAAAACAAAACAAAACAAAACATTTCATTTTCAAACCTTCATTGGGTGAGGACCCAACTCAGTGAAACACACAGAGGGAAGAAACAAAATGACCAACAACAAAGGAAGAGGGTCAGAAAAAGGATACAAGAGGAGATAGGAAAAAGACATTTGGGGGGTGAGGAGGGGGGGGGGGGGGGTGTTCAATCCTTTTCCCTGTCTGGTGAAATGTTGAGCAGGTCAATATATTCCAAAAAAGGGTTCCAGGTTTCTTGGAATGTTTTTATCGAGCACATGAAAGAGAATCTAAGTTTCTCGAGTTTATAGGACTTCCTCAATTCATCGATTGTGTGCAGGGGGAGAAGTGTGCTTCCATTTCACTAGAATCAAATGTCTGGCCAGTAAAATCGTGAAGGCCAGGCCCAAATCTTTTTATCATGCTCCTGTGGCAATGCAGCACTATGTAGAGCAGCGTATTGCCAGGTACGCAGGAAAGGCATCTGTTTTTTGTTGAATCTCTAGAATTAACTCGGCCTTTGTGAGAGACCAGGGAAGTTCACAGTGCAAATAAAGGGTTTTGGTTAACTAAATTACAATGTCCATAAGAAAAAAAAATACTTTAAGTTGAGTGTGATAAGTTTTACAGGACGGAGTAATGCATCTTTCTAGCCTCCTGTTACCTGAAATCCAAATCAAAGCTAAATGACAAAGGGGGAAACATATTGGTGTCACGCATTTCATTATATCAATAATGTGAGATACTGTTGGCTGTAGTATTAGCTGTAGGAAGCTTCTCAGCTCAATTCACATATTATTATTATTATATGTTCTGTTTTATTCAGGGAATTTTTCATGTTGAATAACACAAATTAAGCTATAACTTAAAAGTCCAACTGAAATGAAACTGCTTCTCTTTGTCTACTACAGTATACATATATGCTCTGCTGTCCTGTGGGGGTGTTTGGGGGGTTTGAGAAAAAAACCAAAAGGTATGGTGCCCCCTAGTTTTACATTATTTTGATTAAATACTGTTCTGCCATCTGCTTATGAGCTGGAGACCTTATTTCGATAAAGCAAACCAAATCTTTGATCATCGTTCTATCATCGGCAGAGCAGACAGTCACACTGAGCCTGATGGCGTTCTGCAACACAAGAGCCTCATACATTAAACCACATTAAACCACATTAACCCACATTAAACCAAGTCTCCTTCTTATCTAACTTACAAACATGAACTTGTGTCTTGTTCTGCACCTCAGTTTGTTGAATGAGCTGCCAAACATTCTGGGGGAAAGTGTGCTGCTAACGTCAGTTAGCAGGCTAGATAGCTAATTAGCTGCTCAGTTGCAGCACATTAAATAGCATGTAAACATACCTGAAAATGTTTCTTTGACCAAACTAGTTAGATGCTGGTTTGGTCATTGCTCTTCTAAATCCCTGTTAGTGACACACTATCTGTCCATCACAGTACAGAACGATACTGGTAGCCTGCTAGCTAGCCTCCATCACATCCCCCACCCAGCTGAGACCCTTCATTCTAATAATATAAGATGATTAATAATACATTTTAAAATATGTAAACATTATTTTTGACTACAAAGAGGGATGATTAAATGTGATTTCAGTTGGACTTTAAATTTTGACAGTATAGAGGCACGTCAATAACCAGGTTCTCTCTTTTGCTGCAGGAATCAGGACGTGTCATTAGTGCAGTCAGTATGATATTTGATACAATTTCACTACTGTCACTTTTGACATGTGTTGAAGTGATAAGCTATGATGAAAGAGGGGTAAATTAAATGGTTTTGGGGGAGAAAAACTCAACCTATGCGTCTGAGAGTCTATTGCATCTATTTTCTCTCACTCGATTAACATTAATAAAAAATAATCGATGGCTTCTGTTTGATACTGTTGCTAAACTCACACAGAATACCTCTGCCAACAACTTGTCATTCAATGCTGACAATTTTCTGAAATTCTTCACAAATTAGTTTGACTCAATTAGAGATAAAGTCAGTTGTCTTCACTCCTTTCAGAATGATGGCTGTGAACTCTCCGATACTTTGATGAATGCAGGAACTGTGACTCCGAGCAGCTGCACTATTTCACAGTTTCCAAACCTACAAACTGCATATTAGATCCTGAACTGTCTGATCATTTTAAGGAACTGTTTCTTGTTTTAAATAGTCCTATTCTTGATATTATAAATAAGTCACTTTCCATGGGCTCTGTACCCTCAGCTTTTAAAACTGCCATTATTAAACCGCTGCTTAAAATAAACTATTATTGATCTGCAAATTCTGAACAATTATGGACCAATTTCCTGTTGGTATCCAGGGGATGGTGCTTTCATGGTTTCATTCATATTTATCAAATAGAACTCAAAGTGTAAATTACACCAATGCAATCTCTGAATTGTGTAAAGTAAAGTTTGGGGTACCCCAGGGATCTGCCCTCGGCACTATGCTTTTTTTCTATCCACATGCTCCCCTTGTTGACATCATTTTCAAATGTGGTATTAATTTTCATTGCTACGCTGACAGTACGCAGCTATATGTAGCTGTAAAGCCAAATGTCTTTCCCAACTCCTAAATTAGAGGCATATGTATCAGAGTCTTTTTTTTAAATGAACGGGTCTGAATGTTTTGCTGTTAAATGCTGGTAAAACAGAGCTATTAGTTGATGGAACAGACAAATATGGGCATTTGCATGAGGACTGAGGGTTAACATTGATGGCTGTATTATTTCTAATAGCTCAACCATCAAAAAACCTTTTGATTTTAACCTTGTAGTGATTTTTGATTCTTGTCTGACATTCTAGTCTCTTATCAAGGCTTTCACCAGGACAGCATTTTTTCATCTTGGTAATATTGCCAAAATCCAACCTATTCTATCATTGTGTGACTCTACAATCTTCCAGACTTGATTATTGTTGTGTCCTTTTCTCTGGTGTTCCTAGTTGTGCTACTAGAAGTCTTCAGCTTGTTCAGAATGCTGCAGCTAGAATCAAAACACACAACATGTGACCATAAAACACCTGTTCTAGCCTCTCTAGCTACAGCTGATTTTAATGTTCTCCTTTTAACTTATAAGGCATTGCATGAACTTGCACTACCTATTTGAGCTAATCATAGCATATACACCAGCACTCCCTCTTTGCTCTCTCAATGCTGGTCTCCTGGTCATTCCTTCAGGTAATAAACAATGAGTTGACTTCAGAGCGTTTGTTTACCGTGCCCCTTGAATGGCCATCAAATACATGTTAAAGAAGCAAGTTCAATTGAAATCTTTAAAATGAAGACTGAAAACCTACGTTTATTCACTTCATTACAGACTACCTATAAACTCCTCGGGTCCATCACCTTTTAACATCTCTGTAAAGTTGATGTTTTTAATGTGGTTGATTTATTTTAATTTTTATTAGTTAGTTTATTTGCTTGCTGTATGTTTTGTCCTTCCTGTTCAGCCTTCACCAATTTATTTTTGAGTCAAATCATCTGTGTGGGAATTCTCCATTTGTTGTTCTTCCTCTTTACTGTGCGTTAGGTGATAAAACACCTGCTGGGTGATGATGCACGAGAAAACCAGACTCATAATATAGTGGAGGAATATTATTCCACTGCTTTGCCAGAAAGAAGAACAGAAGTTTTAAAAATTGTTCGTAGTTATTTTCAAAAAAAAGTTTGACAAAATGAGTAAGTGTGTTTTTTTGGAGCAGGCCTCCAGTGTAAAGCCTGAATAGTGTGTTTTTGTCACAAGTGTCAGGTGCTATCCAACCAAAGACGAGAAAAGACTGCAGGGTTGCATGATTGTACAGTATGGCCTTGCTCGCATTTTCATCAAGGATGACTTGTCTTGCTTTGGCTTCAGTATCAAAAAGAGCCTTCAGAAATAGACTGTAACATGGTGTCCATGGGAGTACAAAGCTTTTTGAACCCTCGCCAGGGACACTTAAGATGCCTCCTGGATTTCACTTCCTGCCTGTTCTGCCAGGCTCCTCAGGATCAGCTGGAAGAACAGTGCTGAGTCTGCTGCTCAGTATCTTTTAGCATGAGGCAGCTGTTCACACGCAGATACTAAATCATATTGATGAAACCTCTCTACAACAGACAAATGTCTAATGTATCTCTTGGAAATGTCTCTTGACCCAGCGGCTCAACAAGGAACAGTTATTTCTACACACCATTAGCTGCATTCCTCAACCTTATTTACATACTGGAAATACTTGTCATTCTCATCTCTCAGAAATCACATCATCTTTTAAAGACTGAAACTAATGCCAAAAAGAAAATAACCCCTCTCCTAGTGAAAGATGAAGTGCAATAATAACATCATGTAAACTTCTTTCTGTCAGTGTTTTCCAGTCACACTCATTCGTACCCAGCATCGGCAATGTCCTCTCATTTCATCTCCTTTATAGTTTCTCTTTTCTTCAACATAACAATCACAACATTACATCGTAGTGTATATTTTAATAAAAATAACCATTTAAATATGGATTATTGTTCAAATTATTGTTCCAATACTCATTTTCAGCATCAAACATTTAACCCGGATTCAAGAGTCAAACTAGTGAACACCATCACATACAGTAAGCAGTCTCTATTCCACTGCACCTGGAATTGCCAATAAATTAATGACAATTCAATTTTTAAAAAAAACAAATACGCATTTTTTATTGTTTTCCTTACAGCAGTTAGCAATAGTTTAACTATAGCAAGCCAGAAATAAATACAAATTTTAAATAATGTCATCAATGTGTTTCATTCAACAGAGTAACAGTAGCATTTCACGTTAATAGAACCAGAATCCAACACGCAGGAATGGCTTCCTGTCTGAATCTTTACCTTAGGAGCATGTTGTCAATTCTTTTTTTCTTTATTGATGCATTTTTTTAATGTCAAATTACACAATTAACATTTTTGTCAGCACTGATTAAGAAATGTGCAGAGAGGAAGCCATTGTGATGTGCTTGGACTCGGCCCAGCAGAAGCAGTTTAGAGACAGTGTTTAACATGCGGGGAGAAACATTAAGACATGAGGAAAATACTACAAGCAAAGTGCATAAATATTCAAAATAAAAACTGGAAATAACAGACCCCCCCCAAAAAAACCTACCATAGGCAAGCTATTTAGAAAAATCTCACTTTTGAATTTTTCATGTACAAGGAAAAAAGTTGTGGTTTATTTCAAAAAAGGGTGATGTGACAAATGTTAAGTCACAGTTTGTTTTTTTCCCTGACGGATGTGAAAGCACGAGGCAAATGAGGCAACAATGCCCTCTATTAACCCATTCTGTAGAGTCCAGCTGTCCAATCAGAATTCTTCTCCAGCCTGTCACTCCACCCACCAACCAATCACTGATGTATAATGTACAAACACACATGTTGGAACCTCCATCTAACCCAAATGACCCTTTCCCTTACGTCATTTCCTCTGATCTATTCAGGGAAGTTGTCCAGGCAATAGCTGTTAAGATGGAAGTAGATACACACACACACACACACACACACACACACACACACACACACACACACACACACACATACATACATACACACACACACACACACATACACACACACACACACACACACACACACACACATACATACATACACACACACACACACACATCCACACACACACACACACAAACAAACAAACAACCTCCCCTCTACATCCACTGTTGACAACTCAGTGCATTCATTTCTCACTGATCCTTCCTCATGACTTCATTTCCCTTTGTGGCTGCGTTGCTCCCATGTGCTTTTGGCAGTTGTACGGAGGCCTGGCAGGGCCACATAGTCTTTCTGGAATCGCGAATTGGGTGTTCGCTGCCGTTTCCTCTCCCCTTGCGTGGTAAAGAAGGCGTCCTGGAAACGCATGCTTGAGGCCGTGGACTGTTGAGGGAGACGTGGAAGAACACAGATGAGTAAATAAGAAAACAATCCAGGCAGGGAAATAATCTGTCATGTTCATGCTGTTGTTAAACTTTTACGTTTTAAAGTTTATGTGTTGCCCATTAAGTCTAATACTTACAAGTCTACGCTTCACCTTTTTAGGTAGGTCTTCATCTAAAGTATAGACGTCTTCTCTCTTTGCCAGCACCTGAGACCCGTCCTCAAACTCCACCTGAGAGACAGCACAACAAGATTCAGCAGTTATCTACCGTACGCAGTTTAAATACATGAACTGCATTTATATTAGGTTTATTTTGGATTAATCTGTCGATTATTGTCTCAATTGATCAATTAGTCTTTATGTGTCAGAAAATGATGAAAACTGTAGATCATCACAGTCCACAACCCAAAGATATTCAGTTTATTATCACAGAAGACTGAAGAAACATTTGAGTGTTTTTTCTTACAGGACGACTCCGTCTGTGTTTTTTTGCGGGTTGTTGAAATGGAAACGCCCACTCAGCCGACAGCAGAAAGCAGTGACGTGGGTTAGACGTGGGTTAGAGCGCTGACGCAGAGCCTGAAACTATCTGATACCTCGACACACCTTGACAATGGAAAGTTCTTGTTCAGCCTTTTTCTAAAAATCCGCCCTATCTTAAACTGAGTGTGTGCATCACAGATGCATTTGTGCATAACTAATGGTTGATTCCCAGCTCAACTAAATAAAGCTTTAAGTGGAAGCCGCATGACTCTCAGCTTAGTGAATATTTCAGTGAGTTTGAATAATGCAGATTGTCACCTCCTTCTCATCTTCCTCTTCTCGCTGTATCTCCCTCTCCTCGTCTCTCTTTTCTCTGCCCATCTGCTTTTACTCTGTGTGTGAATAGATTTTGCTTTATATTTATCTTTTCACCCTCCCGTCATCTTCCATCTCATCTCCACTCCTCTTTTTTAGTGACCATGACTTTAGCACCTCCCTCACCTCCTCTTTCTTCTTCTCTCCCTCCACCTCTCCACGCACAGACCGGCGGACCTCGACGACGTCAGCAGAGTCACAACGATTCTGACGTTGAGGGAGTTCAACAAGTTTACTGCTGTGTTGCTCTGACCCACAACTGAGCTTGCAAGTTTTATTCAACACTCACAGGAAAATGATTAAATCTGCATAACCGGGCTGCTTGTGCACAGTTTCTCTATAATACAGTACGTGTGTGTACCTGGTACATGTAGGAGACGTTGGATCCGAGGTATTTGGCACCATAGAAGAGGCCATCGGGCCATTTCACTTGAACAGCTTCCCCCACCTCAGGAGGACCCAAGTTTGCACAATCTCTGCTCTAAAGAATACAAGAGAATAACGGTTGGTCCCTGTAAGAGCCTGAGGATGTTAAAAATAAGAAAGGTCATCTAAAGTGGGAACATTTTGGCAGCTCTGACATTGAGAAGTCTCGTCGTAGGTTGAGGATTAGTGTTGGATTGAGGTTCATGTCATGGTTCATTCAGGAGCCTTTTATCCTACTGCTGGAATCAGTGGGGCATTTTGATAAGCTTACTTTTGCTGTAGTACATCATTTAACAGTTCTGCTGCAAACATTTCAAACTCATCATTTTAACACCTTATCATTGACATGATATGAGTATAATGTTAATGTATGAGGAGAAAACAAACACATTCCTCACATCTGAAAGACTTTCTAAGCTGCTGCAACATATAAACAATACACAGACTGAGAGACATGTTTAAATTCCTCCTACAGATTAACATCTGACAGGTAGATAATGAATTAATTAGAAATGACAAATGTTAACAGCAAGTATTCATCAATGATCCAAGTTTTGATTTTGATCATGATTTTGGTGTTTTATACAAACAAATAATTCAATTGAACTGTTTTATTTAAAGTTTTTTAAGGAAGAATTCATTGGTTGAACGATATTCTGTCCTACTGGAGCTGTAACACACAAACACTTCTCTTAAACACTATTACACTCACCAGTTGAGACATATCCATCACCACAATCACTTGAACAAACTCAACTCATCTAGTCAGTAATTGGTCAGTAATTATTTGCTGTTACCATGACAACTCAGCACTCCTCTGATATTCTACTTCAATGTGAACGGCCTTTTCAGAAATCTGTGTTTTTCATGGTAATTTCAGTAAGTTTATATAATCACGTTGGGTTTTCAGATGCACAACATGAGGTAAGATTAAGAGGCTTTATTTGAATTGCACAAACACAACCAGCAGTGCAAAGTGGTGGTCTTGAGCACCTTGAATGTGATTGAAAGGTGGTTAATTAATACACTTAGCCAGGTCTCATACAGGTCTTATACAGCAGCTCTATAAATGAAGAACTACCTTCTGCAGGAAATCATGTTGTTGTCTGCATGGTGCAGACGGCGCCGCCAACAGTTCATTAGTACAACGACAATAGAAAAGCTGCTTATATAACTGCATCAATCTGACACTTTGTTAGTCTTAAAAGAGAAGTTCTGTCTTAAAACAACAGTCATGAACACTAGTGACCATCACATCTCCTCCAAATGTGCTTCAGATGCAAGCGACAAACTCCACAACCTTGTTCTGAAAAGTTATCTGACAATAAAATGAGGCTTCAGCCATCTGAGTTAGTTAAATGAAGTGGATATTTTCCAGTTAAAGTCTCGACAAACATTTTCCTGTTCAACCACAGTGGAGGGATTATAACAAAAAGAGTGAATTTAACTCTAAAAAGACAGAAACTTTGAAAGATATTGACTTGATTTGACTCATTTGGACGGATGAAGCTTCATATTAGCTTAAAAACAAGAAGGAGGAGTGATGTAGTTTCCCATCACATATATTGAAAGTGCGTTATGAAGGGATCTCTTCATGGAGGAATGATTACAGGATGTCAATGAACATACGGGCAACCTGACTATTGTTTTAGGACCTGTCCTCTTATCTGACATTATATATGGTCACATCATATCCTTAAGAGTTGGAGCGCTGCCTTAAAACACGCTTACCGGTAGTCTCTCATGCAATGATCATTTTAGAACCAATATTTAGTGTCTGATACGACCTCATACAACTGTGAGGTGACCTCTTGAACGTGAGTCTAATTAAACGAATCCTCACCACTATATCCTCGGGGTAGGTGTCGTTGGAGAAGGAGCCGTCATCAAACATGACCTCGTAGAACGTCTGGGACGTGATCTGCGTGACCTTGGAGCTGTAGTAGCGCAGGTTCTTGTGTTTGGAGATCACCGTCTGGCCCAGTGAGATAGATGCTTGGCATGCTCGCTGCTTCTAGTGTAGAAAGAGAGCAAAGAGCAGCGATTAGACTCATGTAGAACAATTAGTACAGCATAATGTCAAGCTTCCTCTACAGTACTACATCATTATATGGCAAGTGATGACTACAGTTACTTTGATTTCCTTTCAAAGGGTCAGTTTACATAAATGACAGAAAGACATGTTTTCTTACTTACATCTCTGGTGATATCTAACCGTGCAATTAGTTTTGGTTTTATCTGCCACCACTCGGATACAGTGGAGGTGAATGGAATTTGCAGCGTACAAAGCTTTTAAAAACTGCTCTTTAATTCAGTGGTTGTGCTTGTTTCCAGTATTAGTGTCCCTGGAAACCCGCAGACATCACAGTGAACTGTTTGCATCGTGCAAATAAAACCATGACGACGGTATCTGCAGTACTAGATACCAGCAGAGGTCAATGAGAGAAGATATATTTTTGTTATTTATGTGAAACGACCCTTTGAGGCAAATAATAACGCATGTGAAAGAGATACGCCTGCTGAGCAATGACATAATAAATGGTGTAGTTTAATGTTTTTTACTCTACACATCATCCAGTGTGCCGTGTTCTCTTCTAATATACCGAGATGTGTTTTTAGAAATGTGACCAACATTCATATGTCCGCTTTTACTTAACTATGCTGTAGGTGTACAATCAATCTTTAACCAGTGACAAAGTTTGACGGGGGTCTAAAAATGCCAACACATTGCCATGTCCATTCAGTTGACAGCAGCTGACTGTAGTAAACACCTGTCCTATAACTTACAGCTGAAGAGCTCCGTGATTGGTGTCTATGGCAGGTGATTGACACGACATACGGCCAATCATCAGGCTCCATGATTACACCGGCAGCATGGGCACAGGTCACATGAAAGGAGGTGGGACACCGGCCACATGAGCACTGGATACAAGCACCTGCCTGCCGCTTCCCCGCGCAGCGCTTACGACAATAGATGCACTTCTGTAAACACATGCAGACCAGAGCAAACTGTCAATACCAGACTGACACTAACCAGCTGAGTCCAAGTTCTTTAAAGGGCAATGCTGGATATTTATCTACTTATTTATTGAACAAATCCCATGAAAAGACCAAAACCAACAACGCCTCAGTCTGTCTCTCCTACCCTGCCAGTGGCACTCAGCCCCGAGTCCACTGAAGCAAAAATCTTTAAAAATGTCTCACTAATATATCATTACATTTTTAAAAAAAGCGAAATAATTTCTTTGAACAGACGGACGTTGTAGTTTTAAGGACATGTTTCAGTAAATATATTGTGTTTGTTGGGGACTGTTTTCACCATTTGATCCTCTAGTGAGGACTTCCAGCAGCAGTGCAACAGTGAGTCTCATTTACAATAACAATAGAAGTCTACGGCACAGATGAATAAACTATATCAGCTCTACACAGGCAACACTTCAGTAGATCAACTCATTGTTGGTTTTGGTCTCTTCATGAAATAAATATAGAATATTACCAGACGTATCCCTTAAATATACCAATTATCCCAAAATGGTTTTTTTTCACCTCGTTGGTCCCTACATGGCGTCCTGGTCAAAGGACATTTACACAGAGATTAAAGCAGGATGACATCATGCGTGGGAAAAATTCTTATTTGAGTTTTTACAACCGATCGCTCCTGCTGAAGTATGAAAGCACATGTGGTGCATTATTCATGGTGCATTGTACACACTGAATAGTATAAAGAATTCAGTAAGCACAGTATGCAAGTATGAAGAATTTATTATCGATATGAGCACAGCTGGGATATCTGCGTACATTGACTGAGGACAGGTTAAAGAGGACAGTTAAAGAGGATAAAGACCTTCTGTCACATCTTCTCTTCTCTTCCTGTCACTTTCAATTTGCAAACTATAAAACACTGACTGTCATGGAGTGTCTGTATTACAGAGAAGGAAACCTGACTTTCTTCAATAATGTAGTCTTTGGAGTGGGATAATAAATGAGGAACTTAAAATCTGTATTTCCACTTGAGAGACTTTGAATATGGATTCAAGAGAAACGGCAGCCAATTAAAGACAAAAGACCACTAAGTGAATCACCACGAAGCTCTAACATCATTGAAAACCATTATGTGCTCCAAATAATCATATCTGTGAAATCTGCTCAACACTCTGTTATTGGATACTGCGGTGTAAACAAAACGTAGATACTAGAGAATAAAAGGAGGATGAAGAGAGAGAGAGAGAGACCCCGGTTATTTCACCGCTACAATACAAGGAAACCCTCAAATAAGACCAATGAGATGACATCATTTGAGGTTTCCACAACAAACCAGCGCTGCAATGTCTATGTTGTGGTATTTTTTTCCCCCCCCACCCAACTTGAGGTCTGTGAGCAGTACACAACTGTATAGTGGTGGGTGTAATACACATACACACCCCACACACAAACACTGCCATGCATCCATGCACAAACACACTCACACCTAAATTTTTAAGGCCATTCCTCGGTTTTCTGCACCAAGCAGCCCATCAAGTCCATTTCCTTCGCTGTGGCATCTCCCTTCTCCTCCTCCTCCTCTCCCACAAATCCCGTGCTCTCCCACTGAGGGGAAAAAATGACGACATCCTCCCATTATAACCCTTCTCCCCATTTCTCTTTCACCCCGTTTCCATACCTCCCATCTCACTCTCTCCTAATGAAACGCTGCTCAGCTTCTCCTCGCCGTGTCTTCCTCCCTCTTGCGGTGCGGTTTCACGTCTCTTTGAAGGTAATTTATTCATTAATCTAATTCCAGCCAGTGAATCCATACTGAAATATCCATACATGTTGACAGTAATATGCCTATATATAGACAACCTCCCCAGAGGATGTGTCTCAGCGGTAAATGAGCTCAAGTGGGAATTAGCTGGTTTGTAAATATGAATTCATGCCTATAAAAAGGACCTGATGACTAACTGAACTTAACTGTCATATCGCTGTCTTATCAGATCTGTGGAGGTACATGATGAGTCTGAACAGCATATGTGAGAGTATAGAGATATTACAATATTAAAAAGCTCCTGAAGATGTTTCACTTCCCTGGTATATATAAATGTTCATTACACAGAGAGAATAGCTCAGCATTTGATAGGTGCTTCAGAAGGTGATGCTGTGCCACTACAAAACTTTTGAAAAGTCTCCGTCCTTATCAGCAAAGCCTCTGAAATGAATGCCCTCTGTTGATTTCTTTGAAAAATCAATAGCTGATCTAATTAGTTCACCTAGACAGCATTAATTTAATTTAACCTCTACAGCA
This sequence comes from Thunnus maccoyii, assembly GCF_910596095.1. NCBI lineage: Eukaryota > Metazoa > Chordata > Actinopteri > Scombriformes > Scombridae > Thunnus > Thunnus maccoyii. Next base: position 38,234,577 of record NC_056534.1, on the reverse strand, counting down.
GGGCTGCTTTCACCTTTACAATTATCAGCTTAGCCTACTTAATTCAGATATCAGCAGCGGATCAGGAGGTATTGTGTACAAAAAGACTCTCGGAAAAGTCCTCTTTTCTTCTTGCAAGGAAACCCGGAGAGGTAATGTGAATGCTTCATTTAAAGTGGGTGATGAAAATCCTTCACTTGATCCTTTTTTTCTGTTAATAAAGCCTTTATTGCTTCATGGCTCCTCTATTTCTGATCTGCGGGACTTTCACTCGCTGCTTTTCTTGGTGACTAACTTGGCCTACATTTCATAAAGCTTTTTCCCCCATACCTCCTCCATTATGGACAGCAGTGTGCTGATGAACTGGCCTGACTGTCTCGTCCACCTATTGAGGCCAGCATGACAAGATTGTGACTGGCATGCAACATGCCCTGTGCATGTAGGGGGCTGTGTGTGCGTAAATCAGTATTTATGGACATTTCTTGCTAGAAAAACAACATCTGTGTATGAGAAGATAAAATAGTGTGAGAACGTTAGCATGGTTTTATATTTTAATGTGTGTGTGAGTCTAACCCACTTTTCACCATGCTTGTGCCTTCTCTGAGGTGTATTTGGGTGCCTGTGTTGAGCCATGCGTTAAGAACATTCCCACAGTAAATTATGAATGTGTATGTGTGCCCGCTTGTGTGTGCGTGCGTGTGTGTGTGTTGGGTGATAGTAAATTATGAATGTGCTGAGCTGCTGCAGGGGCGATGGGTCCAATGCGAGCTTCAAAACACGTGGCTCAAAACGCAGTGAACATACAAATGATGGATCGGACAAAAGAAAGATCTTCCTCAGTTTAAACATCAGTTCATATAAACTCTGTCTCACCAACATGGCACCAACATGGCACCAACATGGCACCAACGTGGCACCAACGTGGCACCAACGTGGCACCAACGTGGCACCAACGTGGCACCAACATGGCACCAACATGGTACCAACATGGTACCAACATGGCACCAACATGGCACCAACATGGCACCAACATGGCACCATGTCTCCACAGAACTGGAAATCTTTTTTTTGAGCTACAGTTTACGTGATGGAAACTAGATTATTTATTTCATGTTTTATCTTCATTTAGAAGTGAAATAGGTTGTTTTAAAAGAGGCCCATCTGTTTTGTCATCAACTAAAACACGAGACCATCGAAAAAGTACTTGTGTCAGCATGTTCATTAGTAAAAAAAATTTGTGTGTGGTGTCAGCAAACAGATTGCTGTCATAGAAACATCTTCACATCAGAAACACAAGAAGCAATACATTAAATATACTGTATATATAGTTGGGCATTCATTTCAGCTGTTCAGCTGTGTTGCTAGAAAGTTCATATGTGGTGTCAAGAAAAAAACTGCACTGAAAACAATTTACTACATTCTCTATATTCTCTGTTCCTTGCAATCATCATCGAGGGCTTTTTATGAGCGCCCCGCCTTTCTAGTCTCAACTACAATTTTCATTTTGTTCAGATTTGGGCTCATGGATATGGAAACTGTCATTGTGGTTTATGCTGTCACATCTAAATGAGCTTAATTTCAGTGTGGTGTGAACAGATATGAACCATATCCTTGTAAATACCCCTGTGGGTAATGTCACTGTGTCCACAAACTTTGTGTCCCTACTCATTGAGAGTGCAGCAGTATTTTCAGCACTCATACAGGAACCTCGTGTAGCTGCTTCTTTCAAATTAAAGTATGATCTTGGCATTTTAAAGTTGAAGATTATACACTCAGTTGCAAGTTAATTAGGTACACTTAACCATATTCAACTTTATAGTATTGTGTTACGAAGGTGGAGTAAATATTAGAAGCACCTTTCAATGTAAGACAATAAAATTCAACTGCAGCGTCCGAAACGACCAACAAGAACTGAACATTACAACCTTCATGAAGGCAGAATTTATAGTAGGGTCATTAGATTGCATTTGTTTTAGCTCAGTATATTTACAGTCAAACACAGCTACACTGCCACTCTCAGCTCTTTTATTGTTATCTTAGGAAAGCAAACGGAGTTCCAACTCATGTCCTGATCAATCATACACTATATGCTTCTTCTAAAGCTCAAGCTTCCCTTTGTATGCAATTCTCACTGCTGATAATGACAATAATGGAGGCTGTGAATGGACAGGCAGTGTTCATCTCTGTTATCCATCTTGTGTTGTACCTTCTCCAACACTTTGCTTTCTGCTGAGCTATCATGGTGCCTGCAGCACAGAGCTAACTATAGTGGTACCATGTCAGGTCTGCTGAGACACACTGCAGCTCTCTCATTAAGCAAACATACACACACACACACACGCCCACACATGTAAAGGCAAACACCCCGCACACACACAAACCCCCCCAATCCCACCCACCAGTGGTTAATTATCTAGCTTTGATTGCGGGCATGTTCGTCTCACATTGTTAATTAGAACTGTGAACACTTCATTAATTAGACCGAGCCAGTCCTCAAGGACCTGGGGAATACCAGCACTGCATCTGTGTGTGTGTGTGTGTGTGTGTGTGTGTGTGTGTGTGTGTGTGTGTGTGTGTGTGTGTTTGTCTTCTCACCAGTTTGTATCGCTGCATGGGGATCCTACTGGTGTCAATGGGACCCCTCTTGGCTTCGTTGCTGAACCTCGCCTCTGGTAGTGCTACTGCACACATCACATGGGCCCATCTACACACACACACAAATAAACAAATTAATACATTAGGATGATTAAGACACAGACTATTCATTCGTCTGTCAGATCAGAGATGAGTACACAGCGCTAATCACAGAACAAAAGCTTGTCTCACTTGTCGTTTTGGGTTTTCTTCAGAGCTCCACCTCTGAGGTTACAGAGACAGCATTCCTGAGGAAACAAAAGGAGACGACAGAGATTTATCATCTCTGCACTGCATGCAGTTCTGGGTCAGATTCATGGGGAATATAGAGTTGTTTTATCTTAAGAAAAGAAAAAAAACTGTTGTAACAGTTGTTCTTTCAGTATAAATGTAGTTAAAGGTATTCTCACAGTGATTCAATGTTTACATTTATTCATCAGTAAAGCCAGGAACTAGGCAACAATGCAAACAAATAGCAACATCTTTGTGAGACCAAAAATGAGGATTATGGGAAATTCTGTCTTTAATTTGAGAAATGGTGGCACTGACATCACTGGTGAGAGAGAGACTATGGTCATATTTGTTTAAATAATCAAACCATGAACTGCAGTACAGTTTACAGCTTTTATTTTCTAGTGGAAGAGATGCGGAGGGGAGGAAGGTATATCTGAGAAATGATAAACTAAATAAGCTAATTTAGTAATCTATCAAAACACAATTCATGAAGATAACATGAAGGCCGGGTGACATCACACAGGGGACTGGTGAATGTTCTTACCGCCGTAAAGCTTCCTTCTGTGCAGCGATCACATGACCACTGTTCGCTGACGTCATCTGCAGGAACACCATAGCAACCTAAAGAAATTAGAGATTGTTAGAAATGAAAATATAAATCTATGTAAGAGTTTCTATCTTGATTTTCACTCTGAACTGTTGAACTGTTTGAGTCTCAGCCTGCGTGCGGCATCAGTGAAGCATTCAGAGAACAGCAAACTTGATAGCAAATGCTACGTCAATCGAAAACGCCACATCCACATTGTTTCCACTAATTATCAACAGAAAGGTGGCACCGTTCCATGCAGAAAAAAAAGCTCAGTATTGCAGACTATGTGGAAACTGAGATCTCTATGGTTACACCAGGAGGAGGTGCTGCACATGTACATCTTTGTCTTTAAATGCATCTGATGGGTTTGTGTGTTCATCTGCATATCAAAGAGCAGCAGCAGCTGCTACAGCCATGCCAGACCTGCACTGACCCCCCCCCCCCCCAACCCACCCCCACCCCACCCTGAAAGTCAATGAGTTGAAGCATCTCAATCGACTGAGATTCTTCAAGTCAAGTAGTTGTAATAAATAAGACTAATAACTTCCTGTTGAAGACAGGAAGTTATTATTTCATTGCGGACAATGCCGTGAATTTATTTTAAACTGTTTCATTTGTTTATTCATTTACATGTTTTTAATGTTTAAAGTGAAATAATTAGGACATTTAAAGAGAAATCCATGTGTGTTGTCTGTCTCATTATTCTGATAAATCCATATGCTGACCCCATGTTTTATGTCAGCGATTCGAGTAGGACGCAATTCAAATCTTGCATCATATTCAGCTGCTAAAAAGAATGTTCCCATGACTCTGTTGCATGTTGCTGCGTTAATATGGTCGAAATCATCACTGAGACTCATGCCGATGAGTTTCCTGATTGGCAGATAGTCTATATGAAAACAGCCAAATGTGATTCCGCTGTTGTGTGCAGCTCTACACCGGCGTGACAATATACTTTCATTTGAGACACTGACGCAGTTAGCCTTTTGTAACCCACATGACACGGCAGACAAAAAACAGCCACTTTGTGTCAGTGCAGCACAAACACTTTATGAAAAAAATAAAGTGCTGGTGGTCTCTCACAGAAAAACATTTTGGAATTTAAAAGTAAGACAAATGTGATTTTTTTTCAAAGCTGGCAGTTGGTTAAAATCCACAGGCTCGAGGCTTTAGACACATAAGCTGGGGGGAATTTTTTATTTGTAACAAACACTTAAAAGTCTGTATATGTGTGTATGTCTGTTCTTTTCCTCCGCTATCCATCACGAAACCAAACCAAATCTAAGCTCACCTCTCTTTCCTTTCCCCGAGTTCAAATAACAGTAGAGAGAGAAAGCAACGCCAACTTGTACTTATTGTTCGGTCTCAAAACCAAACTTGTGGCTTTTTCATCAGTGTCAGATGACATAGACTTCATCTACTACTCCCACCCGACATCCACACACACACACAGCAACTGAACACATAAGGAACATGTACAGTTTAAGTTAAGCACATACGCAACAGCGAGACCCTCCAGACTTCAACATAAAGTGGGATCAACACTTATGGCAATAAAGTCGGAGGGATTGCAGCTGACTGAAGGATAAGAAATGTCATTTTAAAGCTGCTGATTCGGAACAGTAGGTGAGAAAGAACGCTTTGGGACTCTCAAAAGTAAGTGTGTACACATGTCAGCAGCAGACTGACTGAAAGCTGAGGATATAAATGTGTGTGAATAAAGGATTGAGATAAAGTGTGTGTATTGCTTCTGTGTTTCTAGTGATACAGAAAGGCTTCGGGGGTTTTTGAAGACTGTGTGTGAGGGCATGTTGCATTGACGTGGGGCTTCTGGACAGGAAGTATGTGTGGTGAAGACAGAGGATTCACCCTCATTCGGCTGACGAGGGAAATAAAATACTCCAAACCACAGAGAAAGTGGGGTCGGGGGGAGGTAGAGGGGGGGTACTGAGACAGAGTGAGTCAAGGTTTAAACCCACTGACTCTGTTACAATGACATCATAGAGACAAGCACAACATGTAGAAACAAACAAATGTGGCTTGGTGTGGTAGGTGGTACATACACACTATCAAGTTCAAAAACTATAAACTATACTTACAACACCAGTATCAACCATAGGCTCATCTCTCTCTCTCTCTCTCTCTCTCTCTCTCTCTCTCTCTCTCTCTCTCTCTCTCTCTCTCTCTCATGCACACACTACTCTCCTCTGCTGCGTACGTACTTGCGTGGACTTGCAGGCAACAGCCCTGGCAGTAGAGCAGAGGGGAGGTACCGTCTTCCTGCAGCAGAGGGTTTGTGGGAGTCGGAGGGCAGTTCTGCTCCCGGAATGAAAAGCAGATCTCTGGGACCAGGGGCTTGGTCCTCCTCAGACCTCTACAGGGACGTGTGGAGCCCTCCTTGGGAGAGGAGGATCTGGAAGTGTCCTTAGCTATGAAAGGTCTATTGTCCTCTGCTTTGTCTTCAGCCTATGGGAGGAAAAGAAAAGGGTGATTTTCATGTTCTTTTTAAAGCCCTAATTGGACAGGATTAATATCACAAGGGGAGGTGGATAATAAAATATTTAACCTCCTGCCTCATAATAAAGGTTGTCGCTCCGGACGTTATTTTAGCCAGCGGCAAATAACAGGAGCTGCTTCTCTAATAAGACAACGATAAGCTGTGGGAAAAGCAAGTGACCTTCATCACATTTTAATATTAGTATTATTTATCAGTAATTATTTAAGTGTGATTTAATTATTAACACAGACAACAGCAAAGCACCTGAATACTTCTTTCTGAATATGGAGGTTATGCTTTTACAGTAAGAACAGGGCAGCGTATCTGGGTATCTGGGTGTCTGGGTGTCTGGGTGTCTGGTATCTGGGTATCTGGGTATCTGGGTATCTGGGTGTCTGGGTGTCTGGGTGTCTGGGTGTCTGGTATCTGGTATCTGGGTGTCTGGGTGTCTGGGTGTCTGGGTGTCTGGGTGTCTGGGTGTCTGGGTGTCTGGGTGTCTGGGTGTCTGGTATCTGGTATCTGGGTATCTGGGTATCTGGGTATCTGGGTATCTGGTATCTGGTATCTGGTATCTGGGTGTCTGGGTGTCTGGGTGTCTGGGTATCTGGGTATCTTGGTCTCTTGGTCTCTTGGTCTCTTGGTATCTGGGTATCTGGGTATCTGGGTATCTGGGTATCTGGGTATCTGGGTATCTTGGTATCTGGGTATCTGGGTATCTGGGTATCTGGGTGTCTGGGTGTCTGGGTGTCTGGGTATCTGGGTATCTGGGTATCTGGGTATCTGGTATCTGGTATCTGGGTATCTGGGTATCTGGTATCAGGGTATCTGGTATCTCACCACACATAAAGTCAGTCACCTGTAACGAGGCTAATATGGTTTTACAACAACCCAGTTAAATCTTTACTTTCTCCTTCATTCAATAAACTGACTGATGTTGTTAATCCATCAGTTTAGCAAAATCAATTCCTACTTCTTCATTTTCTTCACTTTTACAATTTAATGTCCAGATATGTCTCTCCGGACTGGACTGAAATTACAGGACAAGCCAGTTCATCAGAAACCAGTGTATGTAATAGGGGATGTAATTATTTCAGGAACAGACAGGATTAAGATATGGAAAAGGATATATCTGGTGATTTTGTATATGTTTCCTATTGTCAACAAAGCTCATGTGCAGAGCCAAACCAACAATGAACTGATCCTACTTACAAGTATTGTGTGTGTATCCAAAGCCTGATATATCTTATTCCTCTGTGCCGTAGACCTCCATTGTTATCAAAAAAAAACTATTAAAAACATGTCAGTGAAGCACACTGCTGCACTGGGCTCTGGCTCTGCACATGAGATTTGTTGACAATAACAAAAATATAGAAAATCACTAGCCACATCCTTTAAGGGGCAGCAGCAAAGAGTCCAACTGTATGTGAGCTGCTGGTATTGATTTCTCCATCTTCAGCTCAGTGACTAGAAAATACAGTGAAATCATATTTAAGGTGTGTTTATGCTTGAGTCTGTATACGTCCTCACGGGGGCCATGTTGTAATAAATGTATGCACTGATGGAAATGTGACGTATTTTGGATACAAGCATCCACCAAATGACACTGGTCATATATTTGTGCTAAACTCCTCCTCACCTGATAGTAGGGCATGAAGAGCGTGCACACAGCACAGTATGGCTGCATGGTGGCTGCGTGAGCATTGTACTCCCTCTCAGCTGTGAAGGAGCTCTTCCTGCTCTGCCACAGGTAGACGAGGGGCTTCGCCCACGCTTCCATTTCAGGCTCCTCCTCCTCTGCCAGGCTTGCTTCAGGGGGCTCTAAGTGAGGACAAAATAAAGCCTCACAACCTTGCAATTACCAACTGGTGCTTCTTTTACTTCAGCCTAAATGATGATTCATGCAACAGCGAGTACCAATCTCTTGTCTGGTAGTTTGTTAATTAAGCTTATTCAGAATCTGTAACAATAGTGACCTGAATATCAAAAACACAGCATATATCACTCTCACAATAGACTTGCAGCTAAGTCAGATCTAATTCATCCACAGTGGTGACAATTTCCTCCAGTGACCTGAAAAACAGTTTCAATGATAGGAGCCTGTCTGTTTATGAAATTGCCCAAAATGATTAAGAACACTCATCATCATAAAATAGGCTTCTCAAAGCCGTGGTCATTTCTTACTCAGGAGTAAACAACTAAAATGGCTGCTGAATAATTCATCCTTCATCACAACCATGGAGATGATGAATGTAACTGTGTGTATATGAGCATTAGTAGTCGTTAATTGAGGGCGCTCCTCCCTCCCTGTTAAAACCATGAAAACAAATAGAGTATCTATCACTGGGTCATTTTACTGTGGTAGGCCTAAGAGTTAAATCTGTTGGGTTTATGTGCGCATTGACGTCAGAGGAATCATTTGGGGGGACATAAAATGTGAAAAATGAGGAGGGGAAGAGGGGACCGCAGAGTGGAACGGACCAACATTAATAAAAAAGCTTCAGTGTGGGAGAACACAAATGTTACCTGACATTACTAAACATTTAAAAATCTGTTGTTAACAGCATCAAGGCAACAAAGTCAATCCTCTTCACTCTGGTTTCATGCTAACTAAAGAAAAAGTTATAATTTTTAAGACAATTCAAAATTGAGTTTTGGTTTAAAAACCCAACTGGTATAAGAAAAAAAAAAAAACTAATTGTTATGGCAACTGTATTCTGGTTCACTGCTATGCAACCACCACCAGAAGTCAGAAGGATCATGGTTTCTGGCCTGGTGTCACCCACCATGCAGCACAAACCACAACAGGAAATGTCCCAGGGTTTTTATTGAAATGAGCCTGGCTCTTGGCTTTCATTGTGCGCATGTGTCACTGTCTGAACGCTGTGGGGTTTGTTTTTTAAGGTTAAACCCTAGCCGTACCTTTCAATGAACTGTGAGTGTGTGTGTGTGTGTGAGTTTAATTATGCCCACCATCATCACTGGCAGCCTGTTGTTTGACAGCGGTGGGTACGGCCCTTGCAGTAGGTTTCCTGAGTGGGTGGCGCCAGCTCTTAGTGGTCCTCTTCACTGACAGGGCAGGGTACTGGCAGAAACAGGCATCATTTCAAGCTATTAGAGTGTAAATAATCTAGATAGAACTTGTACAGAAGGTTTGAGCAAAAGACTGAATGTGTGTTTGACTGTGTGTGGACAAGACAAAACACTCACAGCACAAACCTCCCCAGGTTCCAGGCCTGATTCATCACACTCGTAGTTGCTTGTATCATTTTCCTCCTCTTCTTCCTCCTCTTCGTCAGATGAGTCACTACTGGTCTCCCCCTTGGCACTACTTTGCTGCTCCGCCTCTTCACCATCAGACCCCCCTTCTTCCATATCGGACACCCCGTCCTGTTCTCCTACTCCCATCACTAGGGGTGAAACAGCAGCATCTGAGTGCAGACTCTCCTCTGTCTCCCTCTGTCTCCCCAGCTCCCTGCACAGGGAAAGGGCTTCAGCCCCCTCTGTTTCCCCTCTGTGGAGCTCATAATCTCCACAAAGCCCCAGGGGCTCGACAGCACCGACTGAAACTAAAGATGTGGGCTCGAGCTGGGCCCAGGTCAGAGGCCCAGCTTCCTCCTCCTGGTTCTCTGACTCACGGAGGTCTTGTCCTGGGTCCTCCAGGTCTGTGACCTCTTTGCACTGTGGTTCAGTCCACATGGTGTAAGGTAGGGGGTCATGGGTGAAGTCAGAGGGGAGTTCTGGGTTGAGACTCTGGATGAGTACTGCAGGACTCTGGGAGTTGAAGTTTTTCCAAATGCTGCTGGAGAAGGGTTTGGGTTCTATGTATGAGGTACAATGTGAAGGGGAGTATGTAGTGTGCTGGAGTTGTAACGCTGAGTGACTGTTGTTTTGAGTGCATACCGGAGGTGAAGGGGCCTGGGGATTATTGTTTGAGGTACCAGTCAAAAGAGAGCCAGTGCTTCTTAGACTGAATGCACTTTGAGCTGAGTCCCTGGAGTTATCTTTACTTGTTAACTCGGCTAAACTGGACTGCTGCTCTGTTTGAGGTGCAATGCTCTGAACAAGATGGCGAGAGGAGGCATCATTCTGTCCAGGACTAAGATTTTCTAGCTTTGTATGATCTTTTACTGCAGCAATTTCTGGCATTATTAGCATTTCCTGGACGCCACCAGATGTTATTTTGTGCATAGCATTGCTAGTTAAATGAGCTGTGCTACGTTCTAAACCAGACACCGCTGTCCCGTCACAATTATACGGCGAATCTAAATGCCAGTTGTTGGCGTGTTCTGCACTAAAAGATTCTTTTGACATGATTAAGTCAGTGTCTGTCTCCTCCTGTTTGGCTCCATGTGAAGATGGGGAGCCAGCTGGCGTCTCCCGCTGAAGCACAGGTGCAACCTGGTGAGTGTACGTTCTAGATTTCGGGCCGTCAGTTAACCCATCGTCAGCGGGGGTGAGGGAGGGCATCTCTTGGGTCAGTACGGGAGGTAATGGACAGATTCCAACCTTATCTGCTGGCTCAGGAGTGAGATGTGGCATATCCCCTGCATTCCTCTGTAGCAGAGGAGGGAAAATACTTTCCTCAGTGCTGCTGTTTTCTAAACTGCAACTGTGTCCTGAAGAGGAAGAAGGGCCACATGGTGTGCAACTACCCCCCTCTACTGGCTCAGTTTTGAGATCATAAAGTGCTTCTGTAGTGGAGTGTGGATTGATATGTTTTGAGTCAGCAGTGTCCATTTTCTCTGCTTTAGCAGTGTTGTTAGTGTGATTCTCAGTACCTGTGTCCATACTGCTCTCAGTGTTTGGTGCTAGGCTTAAAGAGTCTTCTCGACATGAGGAACTAGATGTCTGAGCTTCAGAGTCAGGAGGACACAAGTCCATCTGTGTGTTTGTTGTGTGGGAAGATGAGCTGAGTTCAGAGGCCTCCAGGGGAGCAGCCCTGGTAGAGCAATCCTGAGAGGTTGAGAGGTCTTGTGGTTCAGGAGAGCAACACCTTGGCTCATTAATTCCCGGATGCATCTGTGTAGCCTCAGGCCAATGTCTGAGTCCTTCAGGAGTCCTGCTTGTGACCCCTGACCCTGAGAGGTGTTGAGGGTCAATATGAGTGTCTGTCTCCACCTTTAGCTCATTTTTTACTGGTGAGGCAGGGGAGGGACAGGAGCTGGAGCAGGAGTTTTTGGGATCCACGCTAGAAAAGCCCAAACTGTTACTCTCTACTCGGTTCACCTTGACCACACACATCTGTCTGCAAGCACCTGTAGAGGATAAAGGTACAAATACAATGAGTGATATACAATATACACAAGGAGTATAAAAATGTTTCTCAGTGAAGTGAATACAGGAAGATACTGCAGACACTCAGACACACTGTTTCAATCATGCACAGAATACACACATGCACTCACTGCCAGCCAAGTTTGTTCACTCTTTAGATCAAAGTGATATCCAAAGTCTCAAATACCTTCTAGAGTCTCTTACCAGAAAGCTGAGCAGAGTTATGATTCTGGTTGTGCTTTGACTCAGCTTCCCTGCCTTCTTTTTTCTCCTCTATCTCCTCTTCCTCCACCTTTTCTGCCCTGCAGGCTGGCCCTGCTACAGACCTTCGCACCTTGGGCCCAGGCGGACCACCCAGGCCTTTCCTCTTGCTGCCGCTCAGAGCCGAGCTGCCATCCAGTCCGACGGGCTCCTCTGTGGTTCTGAGACGCTTGGAGCGCATTCGAGAGTGGGTGCTGCTGTAGGAAAAGAGAGGGAGGGATCAAAGAAGAAGAAGAAGAAGAACTTAAAACTCTGATTAACACTGAAAAGCAATGAAGGCAATGTGGAATTTTGTGACTTTGGAGATGAGGGTGTTTGACATTTGCAGTTGCCAGATATTTCTGGCCACATATATTAAATCAGCAGCCAACACACCACGGTCACCGACACAGGCACCAAGGTTTTAATACTGTCCTGATACAACATTTCAGTTGTCTGTCTTTAATGACACCAATGAGGAGTGGAATTAGTTATTAATATAATGCCCTATCACTGTGTAGTCATTAACTATAAAACAGTATTTTTATTAAATGCAAATCAGCTGGAACTGAGTTGTAATTCTCTCATAAACTCACTTAATCACGTCAACCAGGTCCACAAGGGGAAGCAGTTCTTTCACTGACGTGTAGTTTTAATCAGACACGTTACCTTACGTCACCTTTTGGATCGGACAGTAACTGCAGCAGCATTAATTCATACCTCCTATTTATGCACCCCATAAACAGACATATTGTCATTTTTACATTTTGCTTTGTCTACGGATTAAACAAACGAGATATAATGTGTTCATTTGTGAGCTTTAGAGGTGTTGTCCAGGCAGTGGTCCAGTTTTTATGCTTAGCTAAGCTAACCAGCTGCTGGCTGTTGTCTTACATTTAGCAGACAGTTTAGAAGAAACATCAGAGGTGACAGAGGACAAAACTATACTTTTACATCGAAGGTTCCACCACTTCTGCTCCAGATTTAAACCCCTCTAACACTATAAGCAGCAGCAGACCAACTGTCTTAAAGGCTCTATATGTTCATGTATTGATAGTTTTTTTATTGCCGGTGAGTAAACGGGTTGTAACGCAACTTAAAAGAAGAGACCTTCCCCGACTTTCTCGGCTGCCTGTAACAGTCTGTGGACTGATTTCTATGTGAAGGACTTGGGCCGGTTTTTCTGCGAAAATTCAAAGGATGTGATGTTTTGGCGTGCTCCTGAGTGCCTCGCCTTTCTCCCGTTAACGTTAACAAACTGTGCTAACTTATCCGACTAGAAACACCCTGCAGATATCAGCTCTCCAGCTCTGTTCTCCATCAGGTTGGCTGGTAGCTAGCTGCCTAACCGTGACAGCTATCACTGTTTCTGGTCGACCAGCACACATTTCATAACAAAACCGCGACATGTTTCTCTCCGGCCACAGCGTGTTGCTCCTCAGCCACAGCTCGCTGAGCCTCCTGGTGTCTGGTAATACGGTTTGTAAACACAGTTGGCAGTTTGCAGGTTGGGTCGGGTTCGAGTGGTTGATTAACGCGTATTTTTGCGGGTTGGGCAGCGTGCATTGACTCTCACAGCGAAGCAGGAGCCTCTGTGCATTTGCTCTGTGTGTCTGTTTGTGTGTGAGTGTGCACGTGTACAGCAGGTCCGGGGCTGACTTACTGGGAGTGAGCGATGCTTTGCGGAAGCACGGCGCAACACAACGTTAGAGATCTTTTATGTTATTATGAAAAGCGTAAGCGAGGAAAAAGACATCACCTGCGATAGTCTCGCACCATCGCTTGCTCGCGCTGACGGAGTAAAAGCATTTTGCGAGCAACAGGATGCTGAAAGCAGCTCAAATAACGGCCATCGGTGTCACTAATGAGAAGGAGTTTCTGATTCTTACATATAGAACCTTTAAACAGTATTGCATGAATAACATAAGAAACATTGTCTGAGTAGGAATAAAGTACCCTTTATTAGCAGGTTTTGTCTTGCGGCGCCTCTGCAACCAGCTCTGCAGCTCAGGTGTACTACTAGGAGTGGCAAATGTGTGGTCAATAGGTGTTGAATCTTTGCCCAGCATCCAGTTTGGATACCGGTCAGGTTGAAAACGCTTCACAAAGGGTTCCATGGATATCTTTACCATGTCCTTGCTACATGTGCACTAGAGGAGGGAAAGAGAAGGGGGGCAAATATTACCTCTGCTTTACAGAAACATAAAGAGGGCTTGCTTTGTGTGCAAGACTGTTCACTCTTAAGCTGAAATCACAGTCTATTCTGTTCTGTCTGATACTCTATGAAGTTAAGAAGGTAACTGAAATGAATTGCACTGAAACCCAAGACACTTCATCAGATATACGTAGTAAGACTGATGGAAGCTGAATGATACCTGCGTAGCAACCTTGCCATAGTCTATCCAGCGCACGGTGGCAAAGTTGGTCGACTCAGCACAGTTGAAACCATGATTGAAGCCAGCATGGTAGCCGTAAGGAAAGGTGATCATAAACTCTCCAGCTTCCTGAGTAATCTGGCAGTTTATGTTTAAGAAGGAGAAAGAGATGAAAAATGAGCTTTTCCTTTTGTCTTTTTAATGACAAATTAAAGAAAATAAATACACAAATTAGATTCCTGCAATCAATCAAAATGAGCAGGACTAATGTTAGTGGCAGGAAAACCTGTTTTCACTAAGTTCATAAATAGTTTGAAATGGCAAGAAGAGGACTGAGAGTCATTTTTCAAAGGGGTTGAGAGCCTACCTTATCAAAGGGAATGCCATACTTCTTCAGTATGGAAGGGGAGATTAGAGTCATCTTGTGACGAAGAAAAGCTTCACATCCCTTAAAGCTATTGGGAAAGAAACCTGATAAAAACATGCATGCACACACACACGCACACGCACGCACGCACGCACACGCACACACGCACACGCACACGCACACACGCACACGCACACGCACACACACACGCACAGACACACACACACACTCCATTAACAGACTTAGTCCAGAAAAAAAAGACACATGATGAAGAAAAACTAAAAAGCGATGAACTTTTCCTGGTTGCAACACTTCAAATAATTATAAACAAAACTTTCTTTTCAGTAGAATAACTCTTCATTATTTGAATTACTGATTAATCAGTTGCTTGTTTAAATGAATCGATTAATTTCTTTATAAAATGTCTCACAATAACTAAACAGTTTACCATAGAACACAATTATGTCTTCAAATTGCTCATTTCAGTTAAAATTCAGTCTTTTTACCTGATAAATGACTTAATAAACACTTTATCAGGAGTCAACGATTCATGTCCTGTCAATCATCCAATAGCTTAAATCATTGAAGATCAATGTCGATATTACTTTTCATACAGCGATTTATAACCAGCAGATAACTTCCTCATCATTTAACCTGGTTCACTAGAAGCCTTCATGTGTAATTTCTCATCGTTTTCTGTTCTTCACTCATTCAGTGAAGAAATCAACATTTCAAGCTGAAACCTAATAATTAGATTTTACATCAACTTTACATGGAACATGTAACAGCAGAGGCCTCAGCTGAGCTTCTTTAAAAGACTTCAACAATAATTAAGCTCTGGTTGTATTTGTATGCAGGACGGTGTATTAAGTCTACCATATAGTATAGATTTTCTCTAAGTGGTCTGTCAATACATTATGTTTCTTTGTACGGTTTACAGTTTCCTCTACTAGCAGCACTTTCTGCGTGTTTGTGCTCATTAGGATGCTGCTTCTTCAGCTTTGCCGATATCTCTGGTGCCCTCTCACTTCTGTGTTTAATTCATGTGCTGCTCTTTGTTCTTTAATGCAGACCTGCTTCTGTCTGCTGAAATTGTTATTTAATAATTTTTTAATGACCCCCTCCCCTACCTGTAGCCAGACGCTCCAGTCTCTTCCCATGCTCAGGGGGGATGGCATACCTGTTAGAGACAACAGAGAGAGAGAGATATATGGAGCAAACAGAAGTATTTTTGTCTGTGCATGTGAAACTCTGAACATGCATTGTTCATTATAGTTGCAGGAAAGTTTTCAAGAAGAGACGTTGCAGTTTCAAGACTGCCATCATGTGGCGGATAAATGAATAAATGCAAGAAGGCAGATCAACTTTTTTCCACCTCGCACTGCTAATAAAACATCATTTATAAAGCTTTCATCATTCCAACATACAGAAAGGCTGTTTCCCTGATCTCATCGAAATTTACTGTATAAAATGTTACTCACATGACCTGCCTGCTATTAGCTTCTCCATGGAAATGCTGATTCTACAGTTTAGACTGTCTAACGTACTTCATTTCTGTAATATTTCACAACATTAAGCCTGGTTCTGTCTCTAGCAGGGAGAAAATCACCATCACTAATTGCTGTTGTGTAAAGCAGTTCACAGACTCTCATTTTGATCTTATTCTGCATTTTCTGGTGCCACGCTGCTGACGCAACCTGAATTCAAACTATTCCCGATGTTCCCGGCGAGAAACCCAAGGAGTGTGACAGAATTCCCTCAAGGTTTGACTAGGCATTCCATGTGAGCAGCACCATCCGCCCTCAGGTCTGTGGCATTTCTATCATATCATCTGTCAGCTTAACAGAGCAGTGAGAGACAGGGTGAGAGGCAGAGGCAACCTCAGGTAAAGGTGACATAGGGGAGTTGGAGGGGTAAGGGATTGAGAAGAGGTGAGAGGGGTGCATCTTTAAGCCACTCTCCTCCGGGGACGAGATGTCAAAATAGCAGTAAGATGAAAGACTGTACGTCAGTGTGTGTGTATGCGCGAGATGATAAGGGTATGCAAGTGTGTGTGTGTGTGTGTGTGTGTGGGGTACTTGGCGCACTAGGCTGCTCTTTGTGAGTGTGTGTGTCACTGTCTGGCTGTGACACTGATCCCTGTGGGGTTGCAGGGCTCACTGCTCTAATGAGCAGAACTCCCTCCAGGGCATGAGGGAGAGAAAAATGGAGCGAGCCAAGCTGAGAAAGAAATAAAAAGCAAACTCCATTTTCATCTACCTGCATTCTTCACCTCTTCTTTCACTTTATCACTTTAACATATGCCTCTTTAAACCCCAGCTCCTCTTTTCTTAAAGAACGGAACTGTTGTACCAATGTTACCGATGTAAAAACTGGACTGTGACTGCTTTCATCATGTTTCCATGAACTCTGGCCAAGTATGGTAACATCAGAGTGAGTAAATGTCGTATCTATACCTAAAATTCACATATATGTTATTGATTTCAACCTCTTCCTTGACTTTTACTCAGTAAAAAGCTGAGAAAGAGACGCATCATCTCTCATTCAGGGCCAGAAACAGAGCATCGGATTGGCTGACTGGTTAAAATATTAAATTTTGCCTTGTTCCATTACAGACAACAACGACAGCCTCCAAGAAATCAAACCATATGCTTCTACCCTTTGAGAATAACACATTAACACACACGCCGCCTGGATGTGTAATCTAATCCCTGCTGATGCATTTGTTGTACTTATTCTATTAAGCTCACTAACACCTGGACTCTCACTTATTGCAGGTGGCCACCTTCTCAGTGTGCAAACAAGCACTGAAGGAACAAAACCCTGGGGCTTTATGCAACACAATGTCAGGGTAAATAAGATGGAAACTATGAGATTGTAAGCGTTTCAGAATTTTAAATCATGAAAGAAGATCTGGATAAGAACTTTAAAGATGGATTTTGCAGCAGTTTCCCACGCTTACCATACTGTAAACTAACCTCTGAACACATCCTCCCATAAGATTGATCACTAATACGTCACCATCCTAGCAAGAATAGTGAAACTATTGAAATAAAACAGATAGAACCACACATGGGAAAGCTACTAAATATGCACAAAGTACAAAAATACTTCAGTGGTGAAATTTAGCTAATGGTAGGCTAAATACTTCGTTAGCACTCAAGCTGCCTGTGCACCGTCTTTTCTAGACAACCAATGTTTTGATTGGATTTGACACTTGCCATTAAAAATTACAGTTCAGTTATGAGCGCCAAACTTTAAAAAGTTATCAAAACACATAATGAAATGTGCCAACAGTTGGGTGAACAGTCTTATAGAGGCCCAGTATTTATGTTAAATGATGTTTTGACTCATCAGCAGGCCCTGCAGAGAGCATCACTATTCTGTAACTCTGACCTCCTTCTCTCACCACAGCTTGACCGAGTCTTCAGCTCCATTTATGGTCGATCAGAACTGGTTCACACGATGTGTTGTCCGACCATTTCGGAAACCAAATGTGTTTAAGGTTTTTATAGTTGTTCTGAACAGCGTCACATACATATACAGTGACATACATAGTTGTGTCATGAATGACAAAGGAGAGCTAGAGAGAGAAGTTCAAACCCCGACTCCTTTCTCACCTCTGCACATCTGGCCAGTGACCGTGTGAGGTGGATGTCAGCTTGTCCGTTTTGGAAAGTTACAGAAATGGCCGTGCACAGGTGCGGGGGGGGGGGGGGGGGGGGTGTTTAATGAAGAATATCTGACAGAGTATACAGCCACCTTTATATCTTCATTGTATCTGCACAGGCTAACCTACACTGGCTGGCCCCGCTGGCTTGATATGTAGTTTCTCCTGAATGGTCCGCTCAGTAATCTAGCCACCATCCCTAATAACTGTTTATAAGTTTTACAAACAGTCACTTGTTATATCAGAAACTTCTCTGATCTAACGCACCTTTACATTGTCCTTGATTCCCACACCTGCACAAGCAAAGAGCAGATAGTCGACTGCTTAATCAGTACTTACATCTGCTCAGGCTAACCTGCAATAGCTGGCCCATCTAGCTTGATAGGCAGTTTCATTTGAATGCAATGACCCACTCAGTTGTCCAGCCACCATCACCATCTTTCTAGTTTCACTGCCTTACGGATTACTAATTTAGTTTGAGAAACATGGAGTATAAGAGTTCAGTGTCATCAGATGGGCACCATCTCAATAACTGGCCCACCACTAAAACAAGCCACATTCACTTCTGTCTATGAGATCACTGACTAACACCATCAGCTAACAACATGTTAGGCTAACAACATGCTAAGTCATGATAGTCAGGATAACACAAAAAGCCATAAAGTTCACTTCTAATACTTCTCTATTACTTTCACCAATAAGTCGAGGTAACTGATTAACTGGCGTCAGCTGCAGTGGTTTTAACTGTGAATGATATAAAAAGCAACAAGCATCACTGGTACCCCAGTAAAGTAGAGCACTACTAGTAAAATAATATAATACTTTTGTAAAGATTAGTGTGCTGACTTTGATTGTAACTTTGTTATGAAGGTGCTGTTGATCAGGCTGTGTTTTGTGGTGTTGTTGGTTTGCATTATGTTGCATAGTTGTTTCTTTTTTATGTATCTACCCGCTGTACCTAAATCCCTGTTTCATACTAACCAGGACTTGGGCTCTCCAAAGTGGAGATAGTTGATGCTGTACAGATCCATATCTTCTGTGTGCCAAGAGAAGGTGGTCTTCCACATGCCAAAGTACAGATATGGAGTGTTGACCCCCTGGATGGATACACCACAGTCCTCCTCAATAACATCCAAGATAGAGTTCAGGTGGCCAATGTTCCACTCCTCCACATCCTGTGTGGTTAGAAACAGTGGTTAGACTGGTTTATGGATGTCCACGGTGGACTGTGACAGTTTTGAATTGAATCAGTATCAGCAACATAAAGTATAATGTAACCCATTGTGCTGCGAGATGGTTGCACCATCTGTGAAATCTGTCCTTTTGCTCTCCATTAAAACTATATAACTATTTCCTATTGTGAGCAAGTGAAATATGAAGCAGAACGAATCAGGAGTTTCATGTTGTAAATATCGATGCCGTGATGGCGGGAATCAGTGAGCGATGCAGTTAGTGCCACTTTGGGGGAAAAAATGGTCACTTAGCTTCTATTTAAGTTACAAATGTCCAGTGTCGCCTCTGCAGTGCTGCTGTTGGAAAGAGTCGCTTGCAGCCGAAAACTGTATTTGAACTTCAGAAGCCTTTTTTGTTCATGCTGAAGATGAAGAAAGTTTTTCCAAGTTGCCATAACAGTAGCGCTGACAATCCTCTATTCACAGCCATTATAAACACACTGGAGCACTTCACAACATCCACCATTTTAAAAAAGCTGCAATGCAGCTACATGTCCTTGTTATTTATCATTCTAACATATCGAAGTTGCTTTACAAAATGTTATTTTCATAATTTTGTATTTTGAATGTAGGCCTACTGCGGACCAATTTCATTAAGTAAAACTAAAAACTAAAAAGAAATATCAGATTGCACTCAGTGATGTTGGCAGACACTCCCTGTCAAATTCACTATGCCTAGATTGATTCTTAATGATTATTGAAATTACATCGTTTTTTAGATAGATACAAACAAATATGTTTTATATGACTGTACATACACTCAGCAGCCACTTTATTAGGTACACCTGTAAAACCTAATACAACATCTCTGCCATAAATTCTACTTTTAGAAGCTGTTACAGCTTCAGTTTTTGTTGACATTGTCAGAAGGTGATAATTCTACTTTATGTTTATTATTGAGGTCGTACTGGGTGGTGCTGTACTGGTGCATTATATTGAAAAGTGTTCCTAATATTTTGCCCCCTTCATGTATGTTAATGGAGTGGACAAAATATTAGAAACAGTGTTTTCCACCATTAAGTCTCATTTGGACAGAACCAATTCAGAAAATTCAACCTGATCAAACCACATTTGGAGGAGGCCAGACACACACACTGATCAGATCTGGGGAGATGCAACCCGTACATCGTGACCACATTCATAAGAAAAAAAATCAGCCCAGTAAGTTGAAAGGTCACCTAGCTCCGCCTCTTCCTGCCAAATAAGCGAGCCCTGTAAGAGCTACAAATAGTCGCAGTAGATAGAAGTCTTCCCGTGCAAACAAGTGAATGACGTCTGTTTGTGGCTGCACAGATTACAATGCAGACACAACTGAGAAAATGAGAACGCATTTTAATACCATGTGTAAGTGTAAAAACTCCAGATAATATATCCATGTACCGATGACATGGTAATACCAGGTGTAAATGGGGCCTGAATGACGAGTGATAGAAAAGAACGAACATACGTAGAGAGAGAAAATCTACCTCATCGTAGAGGCTGCCACTGACATCAGCACCATATATGGGGGAGACAAAAGTGAGGTTCTTCCAGTACTTCCTCTCAAGATCTTCATAGTTCAGGTAGCGAGGTGTACAGTACCTGTTGAGGGAAAGACATGACCTGAATGAATGGAGAACATTTAAGACGGTGTAATTTTGTTTTTGGCAGCTATGTTGGAAACAGACTATACAAGATGATCAATGAACATCAAAGAGACACACAGATATTGATGTTGTTAGTAAGTATCTCTCCAGTTCTTTCAGCCAGGTCCCCAGTCTTCTTCTAGAGGCTATTCTGTCTTCTAAAAACATTGTTTAACATTAGTCATTTTCATAATATACCAGGCACACATGCTGCACACAACAAACGTTGCATATTTACTTACTTTAACCACTGAATGTAAATGAATGCTTACATTCAGTGGTATGTATGTGAACTTTTACTCTCCCCTCCATAAAATCAAGTAAAGAAACAAGTCCTCTGTTATACCCACATGTCACTGTTAGCTAGTCGCCTGAACTCCTGCACACTAAGAGGTTTCTTCTGAATGTTGTATTGAGTGAAGAGCCCTGATTGGCCGGCCACCATCTGCTGGATGGGAGCATCGATCATCAGATCATCTATGTCATCGTAGGTGCGACGAGGCTTCCAGCCTTTAGGAGGAATCACCTGGGGGACAAACAGAGGAGCAAAAGGTTGTTTGTTGCTTAAAATAAAACAGGACACAGTTATTTTTTTTTTAGGAATAAGCAACAGTTGGCCCTCCATGTCCAAGAGGGGAACTAGCTGATTACTCTTGTATTACGATAAGTCACTCTGTATGTCTGAATGTCTTTTTTCTCAATGACTAAAACCGGAAGTTGATATTTTGCCCAAGCTGAGATGGAAAACACTTCCTACCTTAGCCAGACCTGCGCGGTGTGCACCCTGAGACTCCATGTAAACCAGGTACTGGTTGAAGTCCTTGAACTCCTCCATTGTGGGCCTGAAGGTCATAATCTTGCAGGTGGGGTTTGCAGGGGTGAACACCTCTGCTCCCGCCATCCTGCCACCTCACCAGATGAAACCTGAAAAAAATATAAACTAACAGATAAAAAATGTGCTCCAACATCAACTTATATGGTTACTTTTAAATTTCGATGTTGACAGATATTGGGTTAACTAAAATATATTGATTACTCTGTTATGTAGGGCTAGGTAAATAAAGGATTACTTTATTAATGGAAATGTAAAGGATAAATTATGTGACAGGATTATTATACAGAGTAAAATCTTCAAAAATGAGAAAATAACTGAAGTTTTTTTGTTTTTTTGTTTAAATGGTAAAAGATAATCTAGTGCTGAACAGATGTTGTAGATAACATTACAGACAGATACTGAAACAGAAACACCTGGTTACTGAAACATAATTCATTTTTGTTTGTTAGGATTCTTAATGTGTTTTAACTTGTTGGTGATTAATTAGTGTGTTCATATTAACATAATCTCCTCATTTTACAGTGTTTATACTTTGTGTTGATTGCAGTCACCTGGTTTTTGGTTGATGAGTGTATTTATGGCAGAATTAAATCCAAGTTAATAACAAAAATAGTTTAAAAAAATATTTCATACTTAAACTCGTGTCCAGCATTTTCTAACTGCTGCTAATCTGCAATTTCAATTTACATTTCTTACACTTCTAACAGGAATCTATTGACTCATACATTGATTCATGCTACACAATATCACACTGGTGTTACTGTTAATTAATAAATACTGTTACTTTATGGGGGAAATGCCCTCATTTAATTTATCTTTGTCTAATCCCTTAATGCAAACTTTATGTTTATCATTACTAAACATGTAGCACTAGATGTAATTAACAGGTGTGCAGCCGGACTATGAAGCGGCTGGTGTGCGTGTTAGTGACAGGTTCACCACTAGATGGAAGTAGAGATTCAACATGTCGATTTGATCCCTTGATCCCTGCTGATGCCAACAAGCCTTTTCAGATTTTTGTCCCATCCACCCATCCCACTCCCAACTCTGACTTTACTGTGTGTTCAGACAAAGGATCACACTGCCCCGCGGGAAGCTGTTGTGATGTCCAACCTTATATTTCTTCACACCGCTACTTCACTGCAAACCACATTATAATGGCGTGCGACCCGATTATGTAACAGACAGACTGAAACAAGTATTTACTTAAATCAGCTGCAGTGTTTAGACACAATGTGTTTACATCTCTGCTCTTTGTCCATATTTTAACAATAGTATTAAACGTGGACTATTTTATTCGGGCGTATTTGAGCGTATAATTTATTAAAAACAAAGCTATAAACACACTGTAGGGCAAATAAATCTCGTCTGTATTATAACTTTGCTTTTAATTCTGCTTGAGCGTCTGCAGCTTGGCCGATCTTTGTTGTCTGCCAAGCCAGCTAACTAGCCAACTAGCCTACGTTTTTGTTGTGATGCCAAGTAATGGCTGAACAAACAGCGCAGCTCGCTAGCTCAGCTGAATAGCTAACTTATATTTAGATGGTTACTCTTTCGACTTGAATTTGATATGTGTTCAACGGATCTGACTCGACAGGTTCAGCAGCAAGGAAAGAGAAAGCACAGCTAACTGTTTGGCTAGCTAACTTCTGAATGCACGAGAGTCAATGGGATTTAAATGTCCCTTGCAAGGGTGGCTGCAGATAGGCCCGTAGCTACCACGCTCTGTGACTTTGTGTGGTACAAACGATTTGATTTGATATTTATATTGTGCACACATCATTTGTACTCACGGTTAAAGTTTAGTGATAAATCTTTTAACAATGACAAGGCACACAGTGCGAGATGCCTGCTGGCACGAGACCGAGCCAACTTATCCAGTTTGCTAACGGCTAGCTGTTGATAGCTCGGCTAATTCTGCACGGGAGTCACGAAATGCACAACCGTTTTTAAACTAACTGGTACCAAGCTAGATACCATGCACCATATTTACCGGCATATAACATGTCGTTTCCACGCAAATATATAGTATTTTACCTTGATTTAGAAAGACGGAGTCGTGTTGTTGTTTATCCCCTTCCTTGTTCGTCCAGCTGATTCTCATGACAGCTGCTGCTGCCGCTGCTGCTTCGTGCCGTGAACAGGACGCGTTCCAGACCGCCTCGAGCGCAGATCTACACCGGGAGAGCGTGCTGATGGGCACGGCCGTCCAGACAGGCTGACGGTGCTGCGGTAGACCTATCCATGCGCTGCGAGATCCACGAATCCGCAATACAGTAGATTAACTGGAACGCAGCCACCGGTGGAGGAAGAAATTGCACCTGCATCTCAAAGAAACATCTGAGATCATGTACATTTTGAGATATTTTATTGTAATTATGGGATAAGTCATAATTATGAGAACTTTTCTCGTAATATTGAGATTTTTTTCTCATAATTATGGGATGAGTCGTAATTAAGAGATCCTTTATCGTAATTTGAGATAGTAAGTCATAATTATTAGATATCTTCTCATAATTTTTAGATCTTTTCTCATAATTATGAGATAGTAAGTAATAAGTTTTTTTTCCATTGGTGAATGCTATGCGTTTTTTTGTATTCATGTCGCTTTTTGTCGTGATCCTTTTATGTTCAGTCTGACGTTTTGTCAGTTTTATACTCTGGTCCCGAGAAACGTTATTTAATGTTGACTTTTATTATGTTATTTTGTTTGTTTGGTTTTGTTGTTGTTGTTGTTTTTATTGTTTTGTTTTACAGTTGAAATGATAAATAAATGTAAAGTCCCCCTCCACTCAAAATGTTTTCTTGTTCCTTCAGTCGGATGTTTGATCGTCACTGTGCAGAATAGTGTTTGTGTTAGAAAGCTGTTTCACATTCATCTGCTGAAAGAGGAAAGTTTCTCTGTGCTCATTGAAAATCTGATTTCAAGGCCGAAGGAAGCAGGATTTGTGACATCACAACGGGTTTGGATCCAATCGTGGTCCAGTATTCAACTAATATGTGGAAACTTGAGACATCTTTAGTAGGAGACATCTTTTATCCAGCAGTTACACTTTTGAAATGAAAAATATTTGCATATTCATATATTCTGGAATTTTAATGTCATTTTAAGGATTTTAAACAAGTAACTGAACTTTTTTTGTGGAAAAAACATATTAGACACAAATTATTATTCAAATTAATTAAGATTTTATTGATAAACTATAAATATCCACATATAAGCATTGCTCAAAACACTGTAAATATTCACTGACAATATAACTGTAATTAAATAAACAAATTGCTGTAATTCTAATGGCCTTGACTTTACTAATGGTTGCCATGTTGTTTAATTCTAGTTCAACATGAAGAACATCGTCTCTGGCTTATGTATACTGTGAAGTACATTTTTAAAATTATAATAGTGGCAAAATAGAATATCCACACATCTAAATGTGGAAATTCAAACCCCTTATTTCTGTCATTGATTGATGTTGGCATGCTGGCAGTGGTGGAAAGTAACTAAGTACATTTACTCAAGTAATGTACTTAGTTACTTTATACTTCAACTCCACTACATTTCAGAGGGAAATATTGTACTTTCTACTCCACTACATTTATTTGACAGCTTTAGTTACTTTTCAGATGAAGATTTGACACAATGGATAATATAACAAGCTTTTAAAATACAACACATTGTTAAAGATGAAACCAGTGGTTTCCAACCTTTTTGTCTTTTGACGTCTTACAAAAAGCAGTGTGTAGTCGGGGTCACATTTCACATGTCTATGAGTTGTTAACAGCTCCACCAAATAGTGATTTTTCCCTCTAAACTTCTCACATGCTTTCATTTCAAGAAATGTTCAAATGATCCAATATTTCAGCAAAAATCAAAGATTAGAGAAAAAGTCCAAAAACTGAAAACAGATTTGTGTATCAGAACTTTGTTTTTTCTTCTTTCCTCTCCCATTAATCATCTCACCACCCCTCAGATTTATCTGCTGACCCTTTGGAGGGGCCCGACCCCTAGGTTGGGAACCACTGGACTAAACTAGCTAACTGTATATAAAGTAGTGTAAACTAGCTCCACCTCCAGCAGCTACAACAGTAACATGCTGCTCTAACACTGATGCTTCACTATTAATAATCTAATGATGTCATATATAATAATATATCAGTCAGAGGGACCAAACCACTACTTTTACTGCAATACTTTAACTACATCAAGCTCATAATACTTATGTACTTTTACTGCAATACTTTAACTACATCAAGCTCATAATACTTATGTACTTTTACTGCAATACTTTAACTACATCAAGCTCATAATACTTATGTTACTTGTAATGGAGTATTTTCACATGGCTGTATTGGTAGTTTTACTGAAGTAAAGGATCTGAGTACTTCTCCACTACTGCATGCTGGAGGAGGATATACCAAGAGAATAATACTAGAGCTTTTTCACAAGCTGGCAGCCCAAAACTTGTTCTTAGTGCATGTTTTATTAACCGTTTATAAAGTCAGAAGAACAACTTATTAACCCCTAATAAAGAGTTCCTTATTAAAAGGCCAATTTATAATGATCTCAGGCAACGTCGTGCACACAAACTGTAATATATATATGTGTGTAAATGTATGTGATCTATGCTAGTATATGTCTGTATGGATGTGTGGTTGATGCCTCAGAAGAGGCAGCAGCAGCTGACGATGATGAGGATGATGATGATGATGAGGAGTGGCACTGGTGGGTGCAGTAACACTCAGTAAACCGGGGGGGTCGCTAAATGACTTTCTGCAAACATGGCTGCCCAGGATGAACTCAGTAAGTTTCTCTCTGCGTTATTGGCGATTAATATCTCTTTAAATGTCGAGTTTGTGGTTGTCAAAAACTCTTAGAGAGCAGCTCTGCTTTACTGTAACAATGAGGATGTTTTGTAAATGACGCTAAAGCTTGCTTCAGGTAAAGACTGGCGCAAGAACGAAAGCTAGCTACAATGCTAACGTCTGAAGGCCGTTTGCCCAGTCATGGTCAAAATGAAACTGTCTCACAGGCTATTAATACATTTTCTTTAAGCAAACTTTTATGACGCGAGTTTAACAGTTGGATATGTAGGGCTTTTAGGTTTAATTGTGCAAGGTGTCATGGAAAGTGAAAGTCATATTGTGTAAAAGAGAAACTGCGTGGATAGACTGTCAGTTGTTTTAGCTAGCTGGCTGGTGAGCCATGCCAAGAGAAAGAAGGCAGGGCTGGGTGATGGTTTGCAGCAATATAACAGCTGACAGTACGAGTTTATCACACTAACCGGAGCCAAATGCTTCAGGGACTGTTTTTAGTTGACTGTTTTAAGTTTTTGTGGTGTTTTATTCCCTCTGGGTGAAGCTGAAGGTCGCACAGACCCTTTTTTTTTTGCATGTGGTTGCAAACACCCAGTGGGTTGTAACGTTACTTCCATATTTGAATGGAAAGTTATTGTCACATTAAATATGGCAGAGCTATTGTTTTAAACTGGTCCTGTGTTTAGTGTTTATTGTTTTTTTTTTATAGGTGGGGCATGACAAATACCATCTAGAAAATGATGCATACATGTTAATCAAGGTGTGACGTGTGTGTTTTTTTTCTGTTTGTTTATTTGTTTGTTTCTCTCTTTCTTTGACAGATCAACTGGAGCGTGTGTTCCTTCGTCTGGGCCATGCAGAAACAGATGAACAGCTACAGGACATTATCTCCAAGTTCCTACCCCCTGTGCTCCTCAAACTCTCCAGCGTTCAAGAGGGTGTGCGGAAGAAAGTAAGAAGGGTGTTGCCTTTTTCTGTGCCTAAAGAGATTACAATGACTCTTGAGTTTGTGCTCTTTGGCTGCACATCATACAAATCGAGTGAATAAATTGCAGTTTCATGCCATCAGAACCTTCCCTTCAAATATTATCTCTTCCTTTTTTCTGATAAAAGTATAAAGCTTCCTTTTCCAAGTTACATGTTGATACAGATTTAACAGAACCTCCTCCTGATGCACACATATTCCTGTAAGGAACTTGGACTTTTCTCTCTTGCTATACATCTTCATGTAACTACACTGCTAACGTATTTAATGTGCCTCCTCCTCTTCTAGGTAATGGAGTTGCTGGTCCACCTGAACAAGAGGATAAAAAGCCGACCTAAGATTCAGCTCCCAGTAGAAACTTTACTGGTGCAGTACCAAGACCCTGCAGCAGCCTCCTTCGTTACAGTAAGAGAGTCTCATTTTATAATGTCGGGCTCACGGAGCTGGGTGTGTATCATACATTGATTATGCATCTAACCATTTCCTGTACTCGCTGTGCTAAATATCAAAACAAAACAGTGCAATTTCAAAATTTGTAGAGATTTTAAGATTAAGTGCAACACAGGAAAAGGCGTCCTGTGTAAGCAAGTTAACATATTACTGAACCAGCTTGATTAGATTGGTGTTTATAATAAAGATAGTAGATTGATTGTACAGCAGTGCTTATATGTGCTGAATGTTTGAATGTAACTCTGGGTTGATGAAGTAGCAGTCAGTAACTGAAGACTGTAGTAGTGATTGTCTCATTAATGCTTTTTGCAGAATTTCACCATCATCTACATCAAAATGGGCTACCCCCGTCTGGAGGTGGGAAAACAGTGTGAGTTGGCCCCCACCTTACTTACTGCCATGGAAGGCAAACCACAACCACAACAGGACAGGTGAGAGGACACATACACTCACACGAGGATATTTACTATTATTACCGCATTAGAAGAAGTGTTTTTCAGACACACTTGAGTTTTTGTTAGATTGACACAAACATTATTATAGACAGATTTTACCTCAAGACTTCTTCTTTCTTGACTCAATTCTAATTTTCCATTTCCTCTCCATCCTCTCTCTCTTAGCCTGATGCACCTGCTGATCCCGACTCTTTACCACATGAAATATCCTACAGACGCCTCCAAGAATGCTTTTCCATTCAACTTAACTGAGCGCCCAAAGACGGTGCAGCTGCTGCTGGAGTTCATGTTAGATGTTTTACTGATGCCCTATGGGTGAGTTCCTGCCGTGTGACTCAGGGTCTCGGACATTTAACTGAAATGAGTCTATTAGTTTTTCACTGAAACTACAAGTTTTAGTAATTGACTTGTTTTGTCTTTTAGGTTTGTGCTGAATGAATCCCCAACGCGCCCCGCCCCCTCCTCTTCTGCGGATGGTTCGGTGGCTGCGTCCGGCCAGGGTCTTCCTCAGCCTCCACCTGGGATGAGCGTCTACGCTGCCAAGAGGGTTATTGGAGAGGCCCAGTGGAGCGCCGAGCAGCTGGAGCAGGTACGATAACCGACAGCGGTGACTCTGTTTTTGTCAGTTTGTACGAGTTATGTGTTTGCATGTGCTCGCTGGACAATGTGTTTGTCTTCATCATCGGCTAATGACTCCCTCATTCTGTATTTGGTCTCAACAGTGTAAGCTGGGCATAGTGAAGTTCATAGAGGCAAAGCAAGTCCCAGAAGTGGAGACAGTGGTGCATCTGGTGGTGGCGTCCAGCGACACCCGACACAGCGTGGCTACTGCAGCTGATCTGGAGCTGAAGAGCAAACAGAGGTAGATGAAGGAGATGTCAAGTCACCCACTAGACCTTTATACAACAAATAATAATCATCATTATATCAATGTTTCATTCTTTTTTCACACAGAACTTTATTGACGTCATTGGTTATGTACTTGTTTTGTTATCTTCCAGCATCATCGATTGGAACAATCCTCTAATCATCAACAAGATGTTCAAGGTGTATCTGGGGGATGTTCCCCTTAAAACAAAGGTTTGTAAGCTCAGTGTTTTAACTTTAAAACGTCACGGTGATATTCTAAATGTTTTGTGTTTAACACTCTTATTTATGTGCACTAGGGGGGAACAGTGAAGCAAGAGCTGAAACACGAGCCAGTGAGCACTAGAGTCAAACTGAAGATCCTGCCACATCTGCTGCGCTCACGCCTTGCTGCAGAGTGCTTTCCTGCTAATATTCAGGTAGGCTTGTTGTTCAAGCAAGCTGCATTTATTTTTGTGAGGCTGCCATATAACACCTCTCCAGTATAGTGCACAACCATTCTCACTGGTTTCCTTTCCTCCATAGGTTGTGTATGACGGTCTGTTTGGAGCCAACACCAACAACAAACTGCTGTCTCTGACCTTACAGTTTGTCCATCACATCTGCATGGTGTAAGAAAAGTGCTTTTTTTGTCTAGATATATCCAGGATAGAAATCTGTCCATGAAAAGTTTGTTTGTATTTTGAAGATGTTTCTTTCCTCTGTTTTTTAGGTGCCCTGACACTAATAAGCCTTTGGGACTGATGCTCCTAAACGGTCTTACCAAGCTCATTAATGAATACAAGGAGGTAAAACTTCAAACAGCAACATTTCATCTGTATTTTCATGCAATTAAGTTTTTTTTTAAATACCTACTAAACAACATGTGTCCCTGCAGGATCCGAAGTTACTCTGTGTTGCATACTCTGCTGTTGGGAAGCTCTCGAGGTATTTATAAAATACTAATTCTCAATGTTTCCTTTACACACAACCAGCTTAGTTTCAAATTTAACAATGAAATATATTCTGTTTTTTTAGCCGCATGCCACAGCTGTTCACAAAGGATATCGCTCTTGTCCAGCAGTTTTTTGAGTCCATGTGTAAGGTAGGTGATATTAAATCCTCCTTCATTTAAAGGAGAGCACAGTGGTGTATTTATTACTGATGTTTTCAAAATCCTGCTTTATCATCAGGAGGAGCCAGATGTTCGTCTTGCTATTCAGGAGGCTTTGTCCATGATGGTTGGAGCTTATGCCAACCTGCAGGGGGCGCTGCTGAACCTGATGGAGGCCCTGGTGGCTGCGTATATTGTAAAGGTGAGTGTACGCAGGCAGCATCATTTATGACAAGTTTAGAAGTAACAAAGCATAGAAGCCAAGTTACTCCTCACAAACAGTAATAGTATCTGTGTTTCTGATGATTCTTTCTCTGAGCAGCCGGAGGTGCAGGTTCGCCAGGTGGCCATGAAGTTTGCCAGCACAGTCTTTGCACCTGATCATGTGCCATCAAGATACCTGCTGCTGTTGGCTGCTGGAGACCCGTAAGTCCTAAAAACACACACTTCATACATTTTCTTACATAAGATTAAATGTGGTTCAAACTAAAGATTGTGTGCCAGTGGTTCACTTTCCTGAATGGTGCAGAAGATAAAATGTGCTGGTGCTGTGTGTTTTAGGAGGGATGAGGTGTGCGGGGAGGCTCAGAGGGTGCTGAGGGCCTTTCCTACCAAGAGCTCAGAGAAAGAGGGACCAAAGCCAATGCCCTCCTTTCCTGATATGGTGGCCTATGTCCAGGAGAAGGTGAGGCTGCATATTTGTCATTCTCTCTGGGGCTTTTCAAACAGTGCATCCAGTTACAACCTAAACCCCAAAGCACATCATTTCTCTCTCACTCTGCCTGCTTTTCAGGCTTTTGATACCAGTTGTTATCCTTTTTCTGTTTGTTTATTTCTATAAGATCTAATGGATCTCATGTCTTTTTTTATGTTGTCCTCATCATCGTCGTCAGGCATCACAGAGGATCAAGACTCCAGCTAAATACATTGTTGGAACTTCCACCATTCCTTTCAACCCATCTGCATTTGCAGAGGTAAATATTAATGGGTGATCAGCCTGTTGCATCCATTGATCTTGATATGGACTCCTGCTGCAGACATGTGGCTTCACTTCATTTCCTTGTCTTTTTTTTCCAGATTGTGCTGTACCTGAGGATGTGCATGGCCTACAGTGCAGGGGCCACGCCCCTCTCCACACGCCTGGCAGACATGCAGGATGATGCGCCCGCCATCGGCCGCTACGTCCACACGCTGCTGTCCTCTGGGCCGCAGCCTTCAGTGTCAAAGGGTTCCGACGCAAATCCAGTGTATGT
The DNA here is from genome assembly GCF_910596095.1 of Thunnus maccoyii. Classification (NCBI taxonomy): domain Eukaryota; kingdom Metazoa; phylum Chordata; class Actinopteri; order Scombriformes; family Scombridae; genus Thunnus; species Thunnus maccoyii. The sequence continues at coordinate 38,203,108 of NC_056534.1, read as the reverse complement.
CTACATGGATCTGCTGCAGCAGCTGCTGTCTGCTGTAGGAGGTGAGAGAAGTTAACCTGCTTTTTTACTAAGGACGATGATACTGAGGCGGCTGTGGCTCAGGAGGTAGAGCGGGTCGTCCACTAATCGGAAGATCGGCGGTTCGATTCCCGGCTCCTCCAGTCCGCATGTCAGTGTGTCCTTGATCAAGATACTGAACCTCTAATTGCTCCTGATGGCTGTTCCATCAGTGTGAGAATGATTAGATTTCCTCTGATGGGCAGGTTGGGACCTTGCAGAGTGTGAATGTGTGTGAATGTGTGCTTTGAGTGGTTAGAAGACTTTATACAAGTACCGTCCGTTTACAGGAAGACGTCAGGTCTCATGGTTATTATAGTCTTCTTAGAACATCTCAGGTGATTTTTGTACATCACGTACTGTATGTTATGTTGTTTTAAACTTCTAAAAAAGACTAGCTTTTATAGTTAATTGAAGCTGTTATTGTTGATGTATTCATCTGTATGTTATTGTTATGATCATTGATAGTTATTACACTTCATCTTTAATGTGTCAACAGGAATCCCAGTGATGTACTGTCTACTGGAGGTGGTGTCTGTCTGCCCAGAGAAACTGGCTCCCAAGTTTGTTGATAAAATTGACTGGATCAAGGTGAATATTCTCTTTATTTAGTAGTTTCACATTGATGTTCACTGTGCACTGATTCATTAGTGAGACAAATATCAGCACATGAAACACTCAGCTGATCTGTGATATTGTAAAAACAGCTGTCGTTGCATTCGGCTGTAGTAACAGATGTTTTCTTCTCCAGAGTCTGATGAACACAAATAAGGAGGACATGAGGGAACTGGCAGCCCAGCTGTACGCTGTGGTGGTTTCTACAATGACTGGCAACGAGCTGCAGATGGCTGTGCACAACCTGGTCAAAATCACCAAAGACAACCACGTAAGTCACCTTCTCTCTATTCAGCACGTCATTGTTTACTGTATTGTTAAGTTGCATAAATATTTATTGATTTTTGTTGAACCTCAGAGTCCTGAGACCCAGCATGGCGCCATCTTGGCTCTTGGCTACATGGTGGGAAGATACATGAGCAAGAAGAATGCTGTCACTTCTAGTAAAACCAGCCACAACATGGAGCAGCAAATGAGCATCACCTCCCAAGAAGACGAAGAGCTTGTTGCCATGGCCACCAAGACAATTGGTACATAGACAATTTTGCAACCATTTCCTGTAATTGAGGTGTAATTTATTGACTCCGGTAGCTCCTGGAGTACAGTAAATTACTGATGTGTTATTGTTTGATGTAGTTTTCATCTCCTAGCTGTAACAAAACATCTTTCTTTTTCTTTGCAGATGTTAAAGTTTTTGTGTGAAAAATAATTACAGCAAAACAAACCATGTCTGTCTATATGGGATCATCTACTCATGTTCTTGTGTGTTTCCATCCAGGTTCCTTCCTGGACAGCAGCAGTGCTCTGCTGGCTGTAGCAGCGTGTACGGCGCTGGGAGAAATCGGGCGGAACGGCACCCTGCTGATTCCTGCGGAGGGCGACGGCTTCACCAAACTGTCCACAGTGGACAACCTTCTGGCTCGCATCCCCTCTGGCAAGGAGAGCACCAAGGTAACCAGCGACTCCAGTGAAGGAAGTGGCTGCTGGGAGACACTGTACCATATTATTTTATATTATATTATATGTAATAATGGTACATCTGGTATTGTCATGTCGCATGTGTGTGTTTTTCATGTATGTGGTCCAGATGAAGGAGCGATCAATCCAGACTTTGGGCTACATACCAGTAGGAGATGGAGACTTCCCTCATCAGAAGAAGCTGCTGCAGGGACTCATGGACTCTGTAGAGGTGTGAAACATACTGACTGACTGTAGCACTGACAATAGAAGTCACACAGCAACAAAAACCAAATGAATAGGCTATGACTTGTCGTAGTTCAACTTTGAAATATTTTCTGATTGATAAACATATGAATGTCGTCTTTTTAACATGAAACGTAGGTGAGATGTCTTAAGCTGACGTATAAATACGTTAAGTTGTAGCTAAAGTGGATATTTTTGCAGCCACAAATAAAATCGTATCATCTGCATCCATGTGAAATCGACCCTCTGTGAAGCTGCTTAATGATGATAATATGTTTACATTTTCTCTCTTCTTCGTCTCTCTCAGGCCAAGCAGGTGGAGCTGCAGTTCACAGTTGGAGAAGCTATCACCAGCGCTGCGATAGGAACCAGCTCTGGAGCTGCTAGAGACCCGTGGACCTGCACTGAGGAACAGTACAGCCCACCATACAGTAAGGACTTGTAGCTGGAGTAGGTTTTAATAGTACCAATGGACTAATCTGATTTGTTTCTCATGTATATGTTGTTGTTTAAGTGATCCAGTATAATAGCTTGCATCATGACGGAGGTTGTCACATTGATATGCGTTCAGCTTAAAGAAATGCTTCAGCTCTGCGTGGTAGTAATCAGATAAAGATAGAAGAACATTTACCTGAGAACAGATTCAATAGTTCATTTGTTATCTAAAACGCTTCAAACGCTTCGTCAACAAAACTCAATATGCAAAATGCAGACAATAAAATGATTTCAGTTCCTTAAACAACGTTTCCATTTTCAGATGTGAAAAACAATGACGTGGTTCCTTGGGTCCTGAACTCCATCCTGTCCAAGTACATACCCAGCCAGAACCCTCATGTCCGGCAGGCAGCCTGCATCTGGCTGCTCTCTCTGGTCAAGAAACTCAGCCAACACAAGGAAATCACGGTGTGTTTTTATGTAGTCTAGTTAGATGGAGCTCTGAATCTACAGTCAAAGTGGGTCCAAACTGTTGACTGGTGCTGTCTAAAAACACTGGTGTCACAGATCAGAGAAGGAACTCTGTTAACAGAGAGAGTGATCTCTAACACAGTAACTGTCAGGAAGCATTAGCCTCGTGCTTCTGGGATTAAAGAAGAGTTATATCCTTTCTAAGTATGCTATTCTCATTTGAGACTGTCAGGTTCTGAACTGTTGTCTGTCATTAAATGGTTTGAGAACAGTGTTTTGTTTCTCATCATATAAATCAACAAGGCTCCACAGAGGTCAGGTCTCTAAGCTGTAGGTTTTATATCACAGTTTGATTTTTTGAATCTGTGTTTGGGAAATTTCTCACCACCACATTTTTCCTCAGGAGTCAAAGAATCATCACTGCTTCAGAGCCTCTTTTTGTTTCATAATGCACATTTTCACAAAGCATTAACCACATTTATCTCTGCGTTTAACATATTTTTATAAAAAGAATCTAAACACAAACGTCTGAGTTGGTAGAAATCTCTGTGTTCTTCTTTTTCTCCTTCAGTCCCATTTGAAGGAGATTCAGGTGGCGTTCATCTCTGTCCTCTCAGACCCTGATGGTAAGATATGAGCTCAGTCAGTGTGATCTTAATTACTCACCACAACATCACAACACAAAGAGCCTCACCGTTTCCTCTCTGTGCCTCCCAAACCTTCATCTATCTCTTCTTCTTGTGTTTAGAGCTGAGTCAGGATGTGGCATCTAAAGGCCTGGGCCTGGTCTATGAGATGGGTGGAGAGGGTGACCAGCAGGAACTGGTGTCCACTCTGGTGGAAACACTCATGACTGGCAAAAGGTGAGTGAATGAATAGAGAGAATCACAGTTAGTTTCCTGTCAGTAGGAGAGAAGAAATCAGACCAGAACGTTCACAGACTGCATGAAGATTAAAGTTAGAAGCTTATTAATCTTTCCAAACAGAGTGAGACATGCTGTTTCAGAAGACACAGAGGTCTTCCAAGGAGAAGGTTTGGGAAAAACACCTGATGGGTAAGTTATATATCGACACTAGTAGACATTATTAAAAAACTTACAAATGAGCTGAAATTGCATCAGTTTATACTGTATGTGTGAGTTTTGACCGTTTTCTCCTCTTTGCATTGATTGTTCCCGGCAGCCACAGCTTGTCAACATACAAGGAGCTCTGCTCATTGGCCAGCGACCTAAACCAACCAGATCTCGTCTACAAGTTCATGAACCTGGCCAATCACCACGCCATGTGGAACTCCCGCAAGGTATCATGCGCCTCCTCGTTTCCATCCTTCTTCCTGGCCTCGTCTCACCTTCATTCCCGCCTCACCTCTCTGATCTCTCTACTCCTCTCAGGGAGCAGCTTTTGGGTTCCACATGATCGCAGCCAAAGCCGGAGAGCAGCTGGCTCCATTCCTCCCCCAGCTAGTGCCCCGTCTGTACCGCTACCAGTTTGACCCCAACCTGAGCATCCGTCAGGCCATGACTAGCATCTGGGATGCTTTGGTCACTGATAAGACCCTGGTAGGAGCTTAAACATGCTCATCAATACATGCTCATCATGTATAAACAAATTCATGTAAATGACTAACATCTTCACATCTGGTGTGTTTCAGGTGGATAAATACCTTAAAGACATCCTACAGGATGTCATTTCCAACTTGACCAATAGCACCTGGAGAGTACGTGAGTCCAGGTAAAGAATGAAGATTCACTCTGTTTATTTAGTGTGACTGAAGAATTTCCCTTTTCTCTGGTGATGTATTATTTTAGTAAGTATGCCAGCTACAAGCCTGTACTAGACGTCTGTACTACTCTACTAGACTGTACTGATGGATTTTCCTTCCAGCTGTCTGGCCCTCAATGACCTGATTCGCGGCCGCCAAGCTGATGACCTCATTGATCACCTGGCAGAAATGTGGGGGACGTTGTTCAGAGTCCTGGATGACATCAAAGTGAGCACAAAACAATAGGAATCAATGCTTTGATTCACCAGGCACGAGAAGATGTGAATTATTATATATGAATAGTTGGATCACATGTAGGGTAGACAACATGACACACTTTATTACATAAATAGAAAACATTACAAGCATTAATTGTCATTTTCTGCCTTTCAGGAGTCTGTGAGGAAGGCTGCAGACCTGACACTGAAAACACTCAGTAAGGTAAAGCTGTTCATCTCAGCACCGCCCCCCCCCCTCCCCCCCCGTGTGTATGCTGTATGTTTGTATCTGTATATGAATGAGCAGGTGCTCGTCCCCTGACTCTCTCTCTCTCTCTCTCTCTGTGTAGGTGTGCACTCGTATGTGTGAGTCTTCAGGCTCTGCAGCCCAGAAAACTGTGGCGGCGCTGCTGCCGACTCTGCTGGAAAAAGGAATTGTGAGCAACGTGTCAGAGGTTCGCTCACTCAGGTAACGTCTCCGTCCAGATGTGTCTTTCACAAACATAAATGTTGTCTTGTTTTTGTTTTTTGTTCCTGTCTGTCAGTCACAGACAACTTTTAGCAGTATGAACGAAACTGTGTTAAAGGAAAATGTTTTAAAACTCAACCCATGATGAACGTCGTGTTAAACTAGATTTAATGTTTCTGTCAGTTTCGGAGCTGAAATTTGTCTCTAATAAAAATGAATCATAGGTTCTTGTTTACATTCAACCAGTGAGGCTGTAATTTGGTGCCGTGTTATTTCTTGTACCAGTATCCAGACTCTGGTGAAGATCAGTAAGACAGCTGGTGCCAGACTAAAGCCTCACGCTTCCCGACTCATCCCGGCCCTGCTGGAGGCCCTCAGCACCCTGGAACCTCAGGTCCTCAACTACCTCAGCCTCAGAGCCACGGAGCAGGAGAAGGTAGTCTGACATACATACAGTCCAAACATACAGTATGTCTTATCAAAGGTTAGACTTCAGATTGTCATGAGTGTTTCTTCTCATCATGTCATCAGAGTGCCATGGATGCTGCCAGGCTGAGTGCTGCCAAGTCCTCTCCAATGATGGAGACTGTTAATATGGTAAAAACAGAGATAATTACTTCTTTTAATGACTTTTGGGGTTTTAGAGCCAGTTTCTAGTTGCCACAGGAAGGAATGTGAAGTTTTGTTTGTCCCTGTGTTCAGTGTCTACAGCACCTGGATGTCTCAGTGCTGGGAGAACTGGTTCCCAGGCTCTGTGAGCTGCTCAAGAGTGGAGTAGGCTTGGGCACCAAGGTAAGTTCACACTAGTCACCAGTTCCTAGATTGACTGTAAATGGTTGCTTGTCTCAGTCAGCTGACTCATGTGTGTCTCTTCTCTCTCTGCACAGGGCGGCTGTGCGAGTGTTATAGTCTCCCTCACAGTGCAGTGTCCCCAGGACCTCACCCCCTACTCAGGTACAGCACACGTATTCACCAGCATTTAGTCTGTTTAGTGTTTGGTGCAGGTGAGCTGATGCCAGTGATGTTTTTGGTGTAACCAGGTAAACTGATGAGCGCTCTGCTGAACGGTATCCATGACAGAAGCACTGTGGTCCAGAAAGCGTTTGCTTTTGCTCTGGGTCATCTAGTCAGGGTAAGAACCACTTCTCTTTACATGAATCACACCACGTTCTGTTGTGAGTGACTCAGTAATCATGGATTGTACTCGTTGGCTCCATCAGACAGCGAAAGACAGCAGTGTTGAGAAACTACTACTGAAGCTCAACACCTGGTATTTGGAGAAAGAAGGTGAGATTTTCCAAAATCTAACAAGTTGTTGCATGAAGCCAGATAGTGAATTTCCGACTGACTCTGTTCTCTGTTCTCCTCACAGAGCCTGTGTATAAGTCATCATGTGCGTTGACCGTGCATGCCATCAGCCACTACAGTCCTGATGTGTTGAAGGGACACGCGGGGGTGGCTCTGCCGCTGGCCTTCCTGGGGATGCACCAGGCGCCGGGTCCTGATGAGGAGAAAGGAGAGAGCCATGACGCCACACTGTGGGCTGAGGTGTGGCAGGAGAACGTCCCAGGTGAGTATAAACACACCACCTACTAACAGACCTTATTATTAACAGATAAATACACAGAAATAAGGAAATTCATGTGACATATGAAGATAAAATCTATGTTTGGTACCAGGAAGCTTCGGAGGCATCAGACTCTACATGACGGAGCTGATTGCGATCACACAGAAAGCGCTGCAGTCCCAGTCCTGGAAGATGAAGGCTCAGGGTGCAGCTGCCATGGCAACCGTTGCCAAGGAACAGACAGGCTCATTGGTGGCACCACACCTTGGCTTGGTGCTGACAGCTTTAATGCAGGGACTGTCTGGACGCACATGGGCTGGCAAGGTAAGAACTGCTGATGCAACAGTTACCTTAAAGGATGAATCTGTTCAAGATCAACAATGAAACCTGATCAAACTTCTTCCTGTGTGCCACAGAGCTCAAACACATGAGAGTCACACTGGATGACATGTTCCTCCATCTTTTACCATAAACATCCTCTTCCTCACTAGCACAACAGATGCCTGTTAATCTCCATCACTTTACTCTTTACTACTATTTTATTTATTTGTTTGTTTATTGGAAAGTGTTTCTGTTATGTTTATGTGAATGTATTGTTGTTTTGTGTTGTTTAATCTCTGCAGGAGGAGCTGTTGAAGGCCATCGGATCAGTCGTGTCCAAATGCAGGTAAAGTGATGTTTGACCTGCTTATTTGAAGGACAACGTTCATTTACTGTCTTTTTAACTTTATTGCTTCCGTTCTTCCTCCGGCTGTCAGCGCGGAGCTCCAGAAGCCTTGCACCGGCCAGCCCTCCATCTCTGAGGTGTTGGAGGTTGTGTTGAAGGAGTGTCGTAAGGAGAGTCTCGTGTATAAAATGGCTGCTCTGCGCTGCGCCGGAGAAGTGCTTCACAGCATCCAGGAGGACCGTTTCAGCGACATGGCCGACATCCTTTTCCCTCTGATCAAGAAGGTAAGTTGACATTGATGAGTTTGATCTGATATTTGTCATCATTATGCTTCTAAAGAGCCTTTTAACGGTGTTCTGTCTATCAATCATCTCCCAACAGAGCTGCCCAGAGAGCGGTGGCGCGTCGCCGAGGTCACTGGATGATGATGATGATGATAGAGATGTGAAGGAGAAAGAGCTGCAGACTGAAGCTCTGCTCTGTGCTTTTGAGACTCTGGGAAAATCCTGGCCGAGGAACTCAGAGACTCAGGGTGAGTTCTAGTGAGAACAGACACGACTGGACACGTGTTGGACAGTCTGATGCTGTTACAGCTGAGCTTCATGCATCAAATCAGAAAAACTCTTCATTTTCAAACATAGATTTTAGACTTTGCTTAGTTTTCTTCACCAGTAGAAATCACTGTGTTCAGTGTTTAGTTGAGTGAATATTCCATCATGATGTTCATCACAAACAACTAATGGTCGTCTTTATACTTCTTTATCTGTTATTCATCAAATAGGACTGAGGTTGATTGGGATGTGATACGTTGTTGCCTGATTTAGCCGTAAATTTAAGCTCCATCATATCATCACACCAACGTTCTTTCATTCACTTCTGGCTCTGAAGTCTAAACTCTAAACGCTGAGCTGTTTGACCTCAGGCTGAAGCTCAGTAGCAACATTATTCTCCATAAACCAGGCTGAGCGTGCAGCCTGAACTTTGTGTCTGTTTGCAGCTCGTTTCCAGGTGGAGGTGTGCCATCTAATGTGTGAGAAGCTCAAGCTAAGCACCTGGAAGGTGCAGCTTTCTGTTCTCCAGTCCATGAAGGCGTACTTCAAAGGGTGAGGACCAAACAAACAAACAGCTGATGAACTGTTGTCTAATAATCTTTTCTTTCATCCTCGAGGCTCTCTGGCTGATCAATATGTGTCTATCAGGATATCTTGAAAAGTCTTGAAATGTATTAAATTTTCTTTCCTCAAAAAGTGTTTAGTATTAAATCTTCATCTTAAATATCAGACATCAATGGAAGCTTGTCCACTTATAATGTCAATTTTAGCAAAAACTAAAATAAACTTGAATGAATCATTTTTCTTTGGTTGATCATCTTCTGCTTCAGGTTGTTGATTTAATAAACTTTGTCATTAAGAGTTTTTGTTACATACTGCTGGGAAGTACTGAAAACATGATGATAATAAATGACATATACTTAACATAACATTTAATAAAATGTATTCTATGTGATGTTAAAGAAGCCTGCAGAAACCCTGCTGTGTGTTGTTCTGTCTGCAGGTTGTTGCTGCTGGAGAAAGGCTCTGAAGACTTGGACGCTCTCTCTCAGATCCTCACAGAGACCTGCGCTGCTCTCACACATCCTTTAGGTAAGTAAAGACCTCAAACTTTCACTTTCATTTCACTCTCAGGAGCATCAATTTCATCTCCACCTTTGTGTTATTTTTCCATCCAGAAAACAAAAGTTACTCGTCTGTGAGGACGGAGGCCTTGTCAGTGGTGGACCTCATCGTGAAGAAGACTGGAGGTAAGTTTGGGTTTTGTTGTTGTATTTAGTCTTCAGGTTTAATAGAGTTCAGGTTTTCTATTCTGGTTATTCAGTATAATGTAAACACGTCTTCTTTTAGCATGTTTGAAATCTAACAGATAATTTTATAATAAAGTTTAATGCAATGTTTTGTCTTGTGTTCATATGAACTCTTCACTGTAGTCACAGACAGCTGGAGGACGTGTAAGTCGTGTTTTTAATGACAGATATTGGTGTCACTGATGAAATGGTCGTGTGTGTGTGTGTGTGTGTGTGTGTGTGTGTGTGTGTGTGTGTGTGTGTGTGTGTGTGTGTGTGTGTGTGTGTGTGCGTGTGTGTGCGCGTGTGTGCGCGTGTGTGCGTGTGTGCGTGCGTGTCTGTGTGTGTGACGTTAACAGAGAGTGAACAGTGGGACTGTGTGTCTGTGAAGAGCCGGGAGCAGCTGCAGCGCTCTCTGTCAACGCTGCAGTCAGACAGCAGACCTGACCTGAGGGATAAAGCCCAGGAGCTGCGCAGACACATCCAGAGCCAACCCTGAGCACAGCCCCCCCCCCCCACCCCCCCGAGCCAGCCGGCCGCACACACACACACACACACACACACACGCAGTTACAAACACAACAAAATAGAGCATCAACTTCTTTTGAGTTCATAATCAGTTAAACTAAACATACAAACCATTAGCACCCTCTCCTTTCATACAGCTGGCTTCTCTTCTACACATTATTCACAAATCTCTCCGTCATGGCTTTACTCATCCATGTGACCTGCGGGCTCCACTCCAGCTGACTGACGGACCGACTGACGGACGGACGAAGCTTGACCTTGAAGCTTGACCTTGAAGCTTGAAGAGAACAAAAACAACTTGCTCCAGATCTTTCCTCTGACAGTGATGAAGGGCGAGGCTATTGTAATGTGTCAAGTTTTATTTGGTTCATTTAAATGGACAGTAAGATAAAGATAATAAATGCTATATAAACCAATGTGTTGGGTTTGTGGACACTGTATACCTATAATAGCCCCAAATGGGGACTTTTACTACTGTTGTGGGTTTGCCTACTCATTAAATATCTCCAGGTTTTTTAACCTTGGCTAACACAAACTGGTCAGCTCTCGCTCAGAGAGGATGAGGACGCCACCGCGGCGTCTGTCCTCCCTCCTGGTTGAAAGGTGAACGAGTGAGACAGCTGATTCTGTGAAGCCATGAAAATAAATAGAATAAAAAAAAACCCTGCTGTTAAGTTGAAAGTGATGCTATAGTTGTTTGAATTTGTCCCTGATGAAATAAAAACGACCTTGACAATTTGGACAAGTGACACTTTGTTTTTTGTCTAAACGCAGGATGATGATGATGATGATGTTTTAAATGTGGGAAGAATGAGCTTAACTAAAAACAAACACCGTAGTTGTATTTGCTATTTTATCAATTTATTCAAGATGGATTTTAGTTTCTCTCCAGTAACATTTTCATATTTTCAGATGCTGTTTTTAATGAATAATTTGAACATCACACAAACACTGGTATAGACATTAAAGAGGAAAAGCTCCTGTTATCATGGAGTTTAATAACATTTATCCTTTAAATGAGTCAGACAGACAATCAAAGGCAACCATTCAGTTACAACAACCAAAGAAGTTGAGAATATAAAAAGCGACAGAGAGGAAACACGTATATATACACACATACACACACTAACCAGACGTTATTAACAGATACCACATGTTATGCGATATGTTTTCTAGAGAAGCAGCTGATCTGAGCGCAGCGATTAGCTGGTGATCTGTTTGCTCCTCTTGTCTTTTTGTTGGGTCTTGTCGTGGCCTTTCAGGGGGAGGATGGCGTCGCTCTGGCTGAGCGCCGTCCGGGTCACCGTGGACATGCCGTCAACAAACTTCGTCTTGAACAGGACGTTGGCGTTGGTGAACATGCCGTCCTTCAGGGACACCACCACGAACTGGAAGAAATAAATAAATAATAAAAAGGTAACTGAAGTAAATGTTATAAAACTTCACATTAAAGCACTAATAAAACACATACTGGATGGATGAAAGTGTAAATGTCCTCTGCACAACAACTTTATAAGTATGCATTAAAATAAGCACATGACATACCTGGGAGTGTCTGAAATGTGTGCGCAGCATCTGTCCGATGTTCTGTGTGTGTGAGAGATCCAGAGCAGCGTCCACCTCGTCTAAGATGTAGATGGGAGCCGGTTTGAACAGCAGCATGGCCAGAATGAGAGACAAGGCCACCAGAGACCTGAAACAACACACACACAAGCAGAGCTCTCATTCACCATCACCTCTCGCCTTCATGTTCACTACTGTCTGTCTGAATACACAAGAATCTCACTGACCTTTGCCCTCCGCTGAGCTCGGTCAGGTTCTCCTTCCAGGTGCTGCCCAAGGCCACCCTGAACTCAAGACCCTCCAGCACACCAGAGCCCTGCGTAGGAGCCAGTTTAGCAGTGGCTCCTGTCAGCAGAGACGAGAAAATGGAGCCAAAGTCCTTGTTTACCTGCAGAGGAAAGAAAATATTACAGTTAAAGCAACAATAACAACAACAGGCAGCTTTTATAATGAGATCCAAACCCACAAGCCTGCTGACTGAACAGTGAGAACGTACGCAAGATTCAAATCCCTAACAGAGGTCACAGGAGGAATGAAGGAACACAAATGGTGAGAGACGTTCTACCTTCTGAAGAGAAGACAAAGTTGGCGATATGGATACAATCTTCTAGCACAGTGTGTGTAATATCAGGTTTTATCAATATGTTTTGGATATTTTCTGGAAAATAAGTAGAAAACCATTTGAGAAATGAACCAGATCATGGAAATGTCTGGAAATATCTGACAAATCAACGTATTTCATCACATGAACCCAAAAATCTTATAAAAATCCAATATAAAGACCGTCTATACAGCCATGAAACAATCCAGCACAGCAGTAATATTAAAAACAAAGGCTCCCACAACAGTATTAGTCTTAGTCAACTGTATCTCAGACCCTCTAATGGTTGACAGATGTATATTGTCTGAGTGTATAACGTCGATAGAAGAGAAACACATGGAGGTGCTGAGAGAGCGCAGACCTTCTGCCAAGCCAGATTGAGAGCCTCGTTCTTCTTCTGGTCCAGCTCCTCGATGGTCCGCAAGATCTTTGTTTTGTCATTCTCCACAATCCTCTTCTTCTTCATCAGGTCATTGTACTGCAGGAGGGACAACGTCAGACAAGACAAATGATAAATGAGGAAACTGTTAGATATCTAAAGCTGTGATTGTAGTTGTTGGATGCTCGTCTCTGTCCTCTCACCCTTTCCTCCGCCTCGCTCAGCATGTTCATGGCCCTCTTGTTGACGTTCCTCTCCAGTTTGGAGGTGGTTTCCTCCAGCTTCTTCAGCCGCTGGCCGGCCTCGCGGGGGTTGTTGATCTTAAAGTCATAAGAAGTGTTGGGCTGGCCGAAGAACTGACGCTCCGATTGGATCCAGTCGTTTTCCTCCAACATCCGAGAAACCTGGAAGAAGAGAGAGATGTTCAGGAGAGCTAATCATGCTGGCTGAGATGAAACTTTGATGAATTTCATTGTAATAATAATAATAATGATTGCAGAGGGTGGAGTGAAGAACTAACTGGGTGAACTGGTGTGCCAGTACCTTGTCAGCAGCGTCTTTGCTGTCTTTGCGGTGTTTACTGATGTTGTGCTCGAGCTCTTTAATCTTCAGCTGGACTTCGTTGTTCTGCTCCCTCATCTTGTTGGCCTCGGTGCTTTTCACCTGGAACATTTAAATGGATAAAAATGATCAATTAATTAAAACAAAAACAATCAAGAAAGAGGAAAACACTTCATTCTTACAAGAGAACACGAGGGTGAGGAGTTTCTAAATAATCTTCACCTTGAGTTCTTTGTCCTGAACCATGATCACTTCCTTCTGTTTGGCGAGTTCCTCCTGAGCGTTACGCACCGCCTCCTGCACGGCCGGACACAAACAGACTTTATTACCATGACTGAACATCTACAGTTACTGCCATCTACTGCCTGATGATGTTTGGAGTTATAGATGGTTTATTGCTGTGATGAATCTCAAACAGTATTTAGTTTCCTTGTTACCTTGTTCTGAGCCACCGTGCAGGCCATGCTGTCTACCTGCTCCTGAATGGCCTTCATGGCCTCGTCTACAGCTTGGATCTGCTGCTCATAACCAGCCTGCTCCTTCTGCAGCTCCTCCAGCTCCAGAGCCACAGCGTCAGACTCCTGCACACATCAGCAAGAAAAGAAATACCCTTGATCTATTGAACTAGCAGCAGATTCTGGGTGTTTGAGAGAGACAACTCCTACAAAGAAAAACTAAACATTTAGAGTAAAGCACTAAGAGAACTAGTGACATCTATGACTGTGTGGTCAGTTTACCTGCTGCTTCTGCTTCAGCTTCTTATTGAAGGCATCAGCTTTGGCTTTAGCTGAGTTGAGTTTCTGCTGTGCAGCTTTCAGCTCCTTCTCTCTCTCTGCCTCTGCGTTCTTCATCTTGTTCTCCAGCAACTTGTATTTTTCTTCAGCGCGTTTCTGCACATCCTTGGTGACACGCAGAGTCTCCTCACTCTCCTCTGGTTAAACAAACACATCACACACAGTTAAATTAAGATTAGATTAAAGCAGGTCGTTGTCCATTTTCTATTAGACCTGGTCATTGTACATCTGTCTTGTTTTGACAGAAGATTCAACTTTACTGTCATAAATCGTCACATTTGAGACGCTGGAAAATGTCCATTTGTGGCATTTTTGCTTTACTTAAACTAAATTACTAAAACAATTAACTGATTATCAAAACATTAGCAGATAATGTTTCTGTGACGCTGTGAACTGGTTAAAGCGATGAGTGTCGGTGTGTCTGCTCACCGATGGCCTTGCGCAGCCTCTCCAGCTCCTCCTGCTGCTGGTGGAAGGAGCTCTGCTGCAGTTTGGCCTGTAGAATCTGTTCTTCTTCTACCTTCAGCTCATACTGCTGCTTCAGCTGACGGTACCTGCAGGCGGAGAAGAGGGAAAAGTCAGTGTCAGTCGGTTCTTGCCCTTTTGACGCAGTAACGTAAACCAGCAGAAAGAAAAGACACAAGTTTGAATAAAATAAAGGAGAGTAAAATGTCAATCAAGTGTGAAACTCTGAAAGCAAGTTGCTACTGAGATAACTGTGGGATTCATGGTGTAAACATATCACTGTTCATCCAAATCACTTCAATCAGTGGAAACACGTTGTGAGTGTCTGCATACTTCTCAGCAGTTCCTTTAAGACCAGCGAGCTCCTGCTCAGTCTGCTGAAGCTGGACCTCCTTCTCATTCAAGTTGTCCTGAACGTCCCTCAGCTCCTGCAGACTGGACAACACTGATGCTGACTGGGAACGAGCTCCTGGAAGAGAAAAAGCAAAAGAGACGCTTGTTTTAGAAAGTCTATTGTGTTGCATGAAACGCAGCGAGGAGTTTTTAAATGCTTGTGTGTGAGAACTCAGTTTATTCAGAGTCATCCAAGTTAAAACTGGCATTCTAGATATAACAATTACACACAGCTCTCCTGTCTCTCACCTCCACTCAGAGTTCCCTGCGGGTCAAAGATGTCTCCTCCCAGAGTGACAGTCTTGGTCATCACCTGTTTGTCAAAAGCCACTTTTTTGGCGTTGTCCAGGGTGTTACACACCAGCGTGGAGCCAAACACGTACTCCATGGCCTTACGCAGGTCAGCTTCATATCCCACCAGGGACAGAGCTGTGTGGACGTTGTCTGCTCCCACCTGACAGAAGAGGAAGAGGCCGTGTGAGGAAGATTCCGGATGTCAAGATAACTTTAGCACCATTAGAAAGGTGATGTTCACTCACCAGGCTCTTGGCGGTGTTCACCACTCTGTCATTGAGTGTCTTGGCAGAGATCTTGTTGAGAGGAATGATGGTGTATCTCCGCTGCAGCTCTCCCTTCTCCAGCAGCTTCTTACCTGTATCCTAGCAACAACAAAATCACCAAACTCAGTTTAAACTATAAACACCTGACCGAGGCCGCAGTGAACCAACATGCACGCTTGTCCACTCTCACACCTACCTCTGTGTCAACTACGATGTTGTAGAGTCGTCCTCCCGCCACCACCTCCAGCGCTGTTGCATAAGAGACGTCACGGACTGAGATCAGGTTCGCCAGCAGCCCTTTCACTTTACTGCGGTCAAATCCTCGCTCAGGGTCCCTACAGGACATTATTTTAATTAAGTTATTTCATTTTCATTTGATTTTCTTTTGGCACAAAGCAACATGATGAGACCGTGATGACATGATGTTCTTTACCATAACATAGTATGTGATTTTCCATTTATTGATTAAGGCTTCATAAACAAGTCATCACCCCATCATACACACATACACTTAAACTAAATGATCATCCAGACAAACTAAACGTCTTCAGCTTTAAGAATCAGTCAGATGAGTTCCAGTTCAGAGAGCAAAGTAAGAGCTGTACAACTGAAACATGATCGAAATATTGCAATTTATATAATACACTGATAGAAGATTGTATCAACATTGTCCAACCTCTCTTAAGTTAAGTAACATGATGACTGCAGCAATTTCTCAACGTAGCTTCACCCAACATCAGCCTGTATGTCTGATCAGCTGAAATAATCCTTTTAAATGATTATGTAGCTCTGATAAAAGGAGCATAATGAAGTAGAACATTCACATTCAAAATATACTTGAACTGTACAGTAAAGTAAATCAGTAAATCTTTACTTGTAGTCAAAGCGCAGGTTGGGGAAACGAGACACGAGACGCTCGTAGGTCTCTTTGAGTTTAGCGACCTCTCTGGACAGCTGTCTTCTTCTGTCCAGCAGACTTTCCTCCTTCCCGTCTGAATACACACAAACACAGAACCCAAACATTCATGGACAATAATGTTAATAATGATAATAAATGGAACGGCAGCTGCAGTGAGTACAAGGAGTCTTTTTACACTAACTGCTCTCACAAATATCACACATGGTACCTTGGTAGTTGAGTTTGCTCAGCTCAGCCTGCAGTTTCTCCCTGTTGCTTCTCACCGCCTGCAGAGAATCCTGATCTTTTTTGTAGCCACTGTCCATTTTTTTCACCTCTGCTTGCTTTGTCTTGAGCTCAGCCTGGGCATGCTTCAGGGTCATTTGGGCCTGGACAGAAAGACGGAGGACACAGAGACAAGATAAGATAGAACCTATGAGACTATTATAATGTATAAATGTTTGATAGTGAATATAAACTGATCGCGTCCTGTCCTCACCTGCTTGGCTTCAGTGTCAGCCTTGCTCATGTCGTTCTTGCAGGTCATCATCTGCCCGGCCAGTGTGGCCTCCGTTCCGTCCTCATTGGTGGACAGACCTGCAGACACAGCCTTAAAATGCTGCTCAGCTGCATCGAGAGCGGCGCTGTCCTTCTGCCCCTCCTCCTGTATGGCCCGAAGCTGATCTGTCAACTTGGAAACCTCTTTTTCTTTAACCACAAGCATCTTCTTGTCCTAAAGATGGAGGAAAAGCAAGTGATTACACACGTTTAACAGATTTCCATAGATGGTTATATTTGTATGATGGGGAGTATCTACAGTATGCTCCCATTACCTCCTCCATACTCTTAACAAGCTCCTTCCTCTTCTTGGTTTCATCTTTGAGATTCTGTTTTTTCAGGTCAAGAGCACTCTGAGCTTTGGCATCCACACGTTGAACATCAGCCAGAGTTTCCTCCAGTGATTTTAATACTCCATTCACCTCCTACAGAGGAGCAGATTACCAACAATCAGTGACAAAGCAATATGATTCCAGACTCATTATTGCAGTTTGATTAAAAAAAAAAAAGTATGATATTGAATTTTGATGCACTAAAGATAATTCTGAGCATTTTTCAAAAACCCTTTTTGATGCCAAAAGGGTCATCTGACTCAACAAAATACACTTCAACAAGCTCCAAGAATAACTTTTCAAACCATCATCTTTCCCAAGAAACATTTTAAAAAGGTAGAAAGTATTAAAGGCCCCTGAGTTAACTAATAAAAATGCAAACTGTTAGATCCCAAAATCCAAAGAAAAATCCATGAAATGAGTTTGAGAAGTGTTCCTGTAACTCCATCCCTCCCTCTCTGTCAGAGTACCTGGTCTTTTTTCTTCTGCAGCTCCTGAATCTGGCCTGAGAGCTCCTGGATTTTGCTCTCGTTCTCGGCCATGCTGGCTTGCATCTTGGTGATGTTGTCCTGCATCACCTTCAGATTCTCTGCTGACTTCAGCTTGGTCTCCTCCGCACACACAAACAGCCAGGCCACGTACAGCCGGGACAGATGCTGGATTTCACGCATGAGCTTCTGGTACTCCAGATAGGATGACCGTTCCTGCAGAGAGGGAGGGAGAATTAGAGATTTAGTGCTTTTTTTGGGTCATATTTCAGACCTGTTTATGAAATGTGTGAGTGATTTTTATAGTCAACCTACCTCTTGCAGTTTCTGCATGGTTGGAGTAATTTCCTCATCCAAAATCTGAAAGAGCAATCAGAGGAAATGGTTAAATACTTCAACATTAGCTGCAGCTGCATTTATCAAAGTTCTCCACTGAAGAAGTCAAAATGAGTTTGGATGTATAACATACAGTCTGAATCTCCTTAAGCTTGGCTTCCTTCTTCTCAATGGTCTTCTGAGCACTAATCTTTTTACATTCATACATCCTGGTTCCTGCTGCCTCCTCAATCATGGCAAGGATCTGAAAGGAAGGAGTAACTCGTTATTGGAGGATCCAAACAAAGCAGGAAATGTTTGGAGGAGTTCTGATAGTGAGATATGGTTTACCTCTGGTGGCTTCATATTTAGAACTTTGGTGATCCTCCCCTGCAAAATAAAATGTACACATTAGTCTGAAGGATGTGATTAGCACTGCTACGACAGAAAACATAAGAATGTGTCATTGGGGGGGTTACAAAAAGTTTAAACTGTGAAAAGCTGAAACCATCTTTCTTCAGACACAAGACTGACCTGCATGATGAGGAAATGTGGGTTGTTGACATTGAGGCCAACAGAGCAGAACAGGTCCTGCACCTTGGTGTTGTTGGCATTGACCCCATTGATCAGGTACTT
The DNA here is from genome assembly GCF_910596095.1 of Thunnus maccoyii. Lineage (NCBI taxonomy): Eukaryota > Metazoa > Chordata > Actinopteri > Scombriformes > Scombridae > Thunnus > Thunnus maccoyii. The sequence goes on along the minus strand of NC_056534.1, from coordinate 38,184,733 downwards.
GTTTCTGCCACCAATTACCACCTTGAAGTCAGAAAGGGAAACGTGCAACAGTTTCAGTATTAGTTTCGCAGTCAAAACGTTCAAAAATCATGGCGTCTTTTTTTCCCCTTTTCTTTCCCCACCTGTCTGGTGATGGTGATCTCATCGTGGGTTTCAAACCCCAGAGGACTCTGGCTTTTGTTGGAGTTGTCAAAGGTAATAGACACAGTGGCCTTGGTGATACCACCCTGTCCATTTTTGTAAACCAAGTCCTGGAGGTTGGAGGCTCGAACCTTTCAAATGAAAATGAAACAAAGGGATGCATGTTACTGTACAGTGTAGTGTGAATTAACTTAGCTAACATTAAAGGATCGGTTCAGTTCTTAAAACAACAGCAAGTTGACAACGTGAACAAAGAGGTTTTCCTCGCTGTAATCGTTCCTCCTGTTCATACTGGCTGTTAAAAGATCCTTCAAATGTGCTTTCAGTTTAAGTGATGGAGACAAAATCCACAGTCATTTTGTGCAGAAATGCATTTAAACGTTTAGTCATATCAGTGGATATCTGACACATTTACATTCTCTTTGTGTTTCCCTGTTGAGCTGCGGTGAAAGTATAGTAAAGTGTAGTAAAGAGGGACTGTGGCACTAAAAAGACTGTAACGTTGAAAGATATCTACTTGATTCAACCAAAGTGAACGGCTGAAGTTTCATATTAGCTTTAAATAAACTTTTAAATACATTTTGTACCGAAGGAGGCTTGTAGATTTTGGCCCCCGTCACATACCGTACATTGTAAGTGCATTATGAAGGGATCTTCTAATGGTCAGTATGAACAGGAAGAATAATTATGGCAAGAAAAACCTCTTTCAATGTTCATTTGGGCAACTGACGAAGACAGGCATGAAAAATTGTGAACCCGTCCTTTAATGTAGCAGAAACGATGATGATGCTACTGACGATACAGACTTAACTCACCACCGCTGCTAACGTAACACAAAGTTCTACCAGATTATTAACCAGTTTTAAGTCAACTACGGTGTAACTTCTGACCTAGAGCTTTCTAACGTTCAGTAACTACATCGCAGACAGTGTACTTACATGACTAAGGGTGGAAATGCCCAGAAGAAAACATATCGAGTCCAAAATATTGGACTTGCCGCTGCCGTTGAGTCCTGTGATGGCGTTGAACAGCGGGTCAAAGCCGCTGATCTCGGTCCTCTGTGCGTAGGACTTGAATCCTTCAAGGATAATTGACTTGATGTGCATCTTTAAGCTGTCCTCTCTCCGCAGACTCTTTCTGGTGATTAGAATACCAATCCAACAACTTAAAAGGAGAAGCACAAGGTTTCAGCCCAGTGTTTACAGGCGAAAACGGTGTCCTCCTCTCTTCTAACTTGAATTTTGGCGGCAGGCACGGAGCCGATAGTCCGTCCTCTCTGCGCCGGAAACCGGACAAAAAATTTAAAGTATCTTCACACGATATGAACACAAATTTGTTATAGTAATAAAGGAATAAATATGACCGACTCGAAATTTGAAAATAGTATACGAGAGGGCCAGTGTCACATATATCGATATATGTTTTTTTACATTTTCGTCAGGCAGATTTCAAGGCAACTAAATGACTCCATGCTTTTGTAGCCCTGTGGAAATGTTTTGGCGCTACCCTCAGGTAGAAAGCTGAACCACAGGTGTGGTGAAGAAAAGTCGTCCCGTGTTAATGGTGGACCAGTCCCTTCGGGGGGGAAAAAACAAAAACAAACAAACAAAAATGCTAATGTTTAGCAATATAATAATAGATTTAGAAATTATGCTTTGTAGAGAAACTGTTCATCAGCGCCGGGTAAAAGTGCTACTGCTACAAGTATTTTGATGATAGCCTAGCTTACTGTATTTTAATATTCTAATTATGATTCTACCATGTTAAAAAAGGTTTTAAAACTATTATACTGTTCTCGACATTAAAAACCACAGAATGTCCTAGCATGTTTTTTTTTGTGTGTGTTTTTTTGCATGATGATTATTAAATGTGGTTTAATCAAGAACGCAAGTCCATTAGAAAAGACCTGAGAAAAATAGCAAATGAAAATCGCCAACCAAACCCAGCCTTATGCGGTAGGTACGATGACAAGATATTGAGAACGAGAATTGAGAATTTAATCAAAATCAATTCTGGGACATGTGGAACAACTTCAACACAAAGCAACCACAAGCATTATCCATCCAAAATGGTGACATCTGGAGAGCACATTTTGAAAATCTGTACAAAGACATACTAATAAATCTAATTAATTCAGAACCATGTATTATAAAAGAGAAAACTCCAAACATTAGAAAAAATAATTAAAGACAACCAGAACCCCTTTGATTTCCCAATTACTTGGAAAGAATTGACCACACAGTCAATCTTGTGGTCCAGACAGCATTAAAAATGAAATGCTCAAACGCAGCCACCCAGAAATGCAGGGTGCAGTGTTGAAGTTGTTCAATATTATATTACAGTCTGGATGTTTTCCTGACATCTGGTGCAAAGGGCTTATTTCCCCTCCTCATAAGAGTGGGGACGAATCAGACCTTAGTAACTACCATGGCATCTGAGTCAGCAGTTGTCCACAGTAGGTAAATTATTTTGTTGTATTCCAAATAAAAAATAAATGAAACTGGCTTTGTCCCAAAACACCGCAGCACCAACCATGTATATACCCCTCACACTTTAATTAACAAACATGTACACCAAACAAAAAATGGTGAATTATTCACTTGTTTTACTGATTTCAAGAAAGCTTTCAACTCTATTTGGCATGAAGGGCTCTAATACAGACTTCCACGTTGTGGTAAAGGAGGCAAAATGTATGATCTGGTTAAATCAATGTATTTGGAAAATAGGTGTGCTGTTAAAATTAGAGACAAACAACTGAATTCCTGAGAAGAAGTGTTTGTCAGGGTTGCAATTTAACTCCGATTTTATTTAATGTGTATATAAATGAACTTCTACTTCTGGTCTCTCCCTCCTAAATAGAGAGATGAAGTCTCTGTTTTATGCTGATGACCTTGTTCAACTGTCTCCTACTGAACAAGAACTACAGCAACAGCTGGACATAGTAGAGAAGTACTGTCAGCACTGGGCTCTGGCAGTAAATATGAAGAACATTTGAAAATTGATCAAAAACTCCCCAGATGTAAGGAGAACAAATACCAGTTTACCATAAATAATCATATCATTGAACATAGTATGAGTTATACCTACCTTGGTATAACCATAACAGCGTGACAGTGAATGCACTAAAAGAAAAAGCTTGAAGAGCTATAAATACCTACATAATGATAATTAACATTCAAAATAAAGAACTCAGATGTTTTAATCATCTTAAATGCAGCCCACCAGACACCCTCCATTAAAAACCCTCCAAACTCAAGAGCTGAGCCCAGAAAAGACTAACTGCCCTTTCTCAAACACACTCTGACCAGTCTCACACCAACACTGCTTTCCAAACACCAATCAGAGTAAACTAAATTATAACACAATCTAAAGAAACCTATCTGGAACATTGGAAAGAAGAAACTAACAGCCAAAATAGATTAGAATGTTATTTGGCCCTAAAAAAAAGATAATGAATTGACAGGATATCTCTCTGTTGTCAGAGACAGAAAGCAGAAACAGATTCTAACCAAGTACAGGCTCAGGACCACAAACTGGCAACTGAAGAAGGACCACACAAAAAAATCATGGCAACCAACAGAAAACAGAATATGTGGTCATTGTTTGACAGGTGAGGTTGAGACAGAGATGCATTATGAAATAAGGAACATTTATTTTAACAAGTTCAACTTTCAAAGAGCTTAATGAGCTCTCAAAATTAAAAATACTCCCAGGAGAAGGAGACGGCCATAACCTGAGGGACAGTGAATGACCTGGACACACAAATACATGCATAGGATATACTAGATATGTATGCATAGATACACAGATATTCAATATATAATTAATATATATCACTCTTAATGTTATGTTAATGGTATTCATTGATGACATTCATGCCAATAAAGCAAATTTGAATTTGAATTTGAATCACTGAAGGCAGAACAACAATCATGAGTTCAAGTATCCAAAACTCCCTAAAAACTTTAACCAGATACCAAAAGTCATTTTTTTAATTACTTGGATTTTTCATATTTTTCTTATTCAGTTAAGAGGTCATTTATATTTCCTGTAACTTTTAGGTCCAATATGAAGGTCTAAATGCTGTTTCACAGACTTCTCCTCACTGTATAGACTAAGAATCTGAACTCTGAATTACCGTTTTTATTGCTTAAAAGGAATCAATATATCGAGTCGACCAAATGTCAGTTTTTAATTGTTGAATTTCCAGAGAAATTTCCAGGGGAAAAAAAGAGAACAAAAGACAGCCACAGTTGAAAGCATAAGTTACATCTGGTAATGGAAACCAATAGCAGTGGGATAACGATATAAGGCCTGAGGTACCACAGATATTCCTCCATGAATAATTTAAAATACTCAACAAAGATGATGACTAAATTCATCACACAATATGATGATTACCTGCTTTAAAGAGGGCCGAGGAAGACAAGGCATTTTAAATTGTTTATTTGCTCTCTGTTTGAAATTCACATTTTTACAATAACACACAGAATAAAATATTTTCTTAGTTAAATAATTAAAAGATCACAAAAGTAGATTACACAGTTAACACATTGGCTAACAAGCTACCAGGAATAACTCTTCATCAAAGCCCTACTAGTGCAACAGAAGCCACGAGCTCTTCAACACCTTCAACACAAGTTATACGCAGTAAACCTGCACACACACACACACACACACACACACACACACACACACACACACACACACACACACACACACACACACACACACTGCACGCACACACACACACACACACACACACACACACACACACACACACACTGCACGCACACACACACACACACACACACACACACACACTGCACACACACAGTCATTATGTAATTCCATTATGCATCCAGTGGCACCGGACACATGGACAGACATACCAAATTTAATGCATAAAAGCATATCTGTGACAGAACAACACAGTCTCCTCTATTGGAGTAGAAGGACGTGGGCTTGATGTAGGCCCAATCAAAGTTCAGCAGGTTCAGTGACGTCTGACAGTGCTGGTCGCACACGGCAACCAGGGCACGCACAAAAGAGTATTTGGCCGAGCAGCTGACGGCCCTCACTGTACGCACCTTGTCAAAGTGCAGCAGGAAACAGGGGTCATCCTGGAGGACAGACAGCAATATTTATAAAAAAATTCAAATTTCATTTGTTTGGCACTTCAAATCAGAGCTTAGTACTTTCACGGTGACGTGCACTGACCGTCCAATGAATCCAATGAATTAAAATCTGTTAATAAAAGTCAGTTTAAATAAGAGATGACAAGACTACAGTAAAATGATTTCATCTATTTTTACTATAAAAACTACAGCATTAAAAAAAAGAGTCAGAGATATGAAGAAGAGAACATTAACAACTTTCTTTATTTCTATGAAATTATTAATTAATTAATTTCTCCAGCACTGTAGATGTTACAAGTACGAACATTTTCACATCTCATTGTTGAGGTGACTCATTTAGAGCTGAAACGATTAGCTGATTAATTGATAAATCGATTAAATGAAGATGAAACTGTTTTCTTCGTCTTCTTTGATAGTAAACTGAATATTTTGGGGGTTTTGAACTGTGACATTTGGAATTGTGATGGATATTTTTCATCATTTGTTGACATTTTATGAATAAAGCTGATTAATGGTTAATGATTGATTCCCAGATCTCAGTCTTATTAGATTCATCTAAGATAGAGAACAGAAACCAGATGATCCCTCTTTAGGTTCACATGATACATCAAAAACATAACATGTAGTACAAAAATATATAAATGAATGAATTAAATGAGTTACAATGTGAAATTATAATTTGGGATAAATTACAGTGTTTCAAAGCTTTCATCATTTTAAAGAGTAAAAGTAGTTTGGAGCAATTTTTAGTAATATTTACATTCACAGACACCATACTTCTCTATAGGAATCTAAGGACATACTAAGCAAGGACATCGCAATTAAATTTGGTTAATTACCACATCAGGGTCCCGTCCGTCAACAAGAGTCAGGTCGTACAGGGACCAGGTCTCCCTCCTCCTGTAGCAGTCCTGGATGCTGGAGCGCTTGGTGTGGGACCTCTTGGATCCAGACTTTCTGGGTTTCTGACATATCTGACATTGTACTATAGATAACTGCACCACTTTGTTTTTTGCAACTGCAGAAAAATGGGTAAAAACAACAAACACAGTTTTCCAAGTAAACAGGTGCAGCACAGCAGCGGACACATCCTCTGCAGTGAAAGTAGAGTCTTTACACTTCACACAGAACGTGTTAAATGCTGGCACAAGACCTCCCTGTAAGTAAAGTCATATGTTGTGCTATCTGCTAAAGAATAAAGACATTTAAAAAAAAAAAAAAGTGGCATTATGTTGAATATTTAACCCCTAAAACTGCTTTTAAATTGATCAGATAAACAAAACAAACACATGAAAAAGAAAGTGGTTTACCTGAGACACAGAGGAAATGTCGTCCCTGCTGCGGCTCTTCAATCTCAATAAATTCCACCAGTCTCTGTTTCGCAGGTCGGAATAAAACTCTCTGCATCTCCTCCCTCAGAAGAGACGACATCACCGGGGAGAGGAAGAGGAGAGTCAAGCCTGAACTGAGGTGAGCAAAAGCTTTACAAAAACAGAAACCGTAAGGGAGGAGAGAGAGAGACAAGAGATGAAAAATATATATATAACCAGGATTGTGACACTGGATGACACTGAAACCTGACAGCGGTTGAGAAGGAGGTGGTGATGTTTCCTCTGGTTGGTCAGACCACATGAAAGTATGTGGTTGTGTGTGAAATGAGCTCTCCCTCTACAACACACACCCACACCCACACACACACACCCACACACACACACACACACACACACACTCCACTCTGCAGCAGTCAGGTTTGATGACCCATGTTAATTTTTCATTAATGTCTTTGTACCAACCTGCCCGGGAAGGACTCAGTAGAAAGAGCGCGATTAAAGGCCGATGTCTTCATGGTTTTACCCTTTTTATTGTTTCAGTTAAGATCCATTACGATGAGTTTCCTGAAAATATTTCACTCCTGGATTTGTATTAACTTGAGTCTGACACAAAGCACACACACGTACAGTACTTCATTATAGTTGTATGTGATTATATGTATCAGTCAACACACACACACACACACACACACACACACACACACACACAGTTTCTCTCTTTCCTTAGTCTCTCTGTCTCCCCTCCACTCACTCCAATATAGATATTGCTATATAATATGGCACTGTGCCCAATGTTTGTCTGTGATTAAACGGTTGTTGTGTGGGAAAAGGATGTCCCACAGCACTCTGCATGGTTTCCATTACTGTGTTGTAATTCAATCTCTGAGAACAGTTACAAGTGGGGTGAAGCACTTAAATGGAGGAGTTTTACAAGCACATAAAGGATGCTGCACTTCTTTAGTGATCATGGCTCCACTAGACAGTTTTGCTGGATGTACAGATAAGCACAGATAATATGATATTACACTTTTTAAGTTGCAGTTTGTGAGACGCAGGTCAAAGCAGCATGGGAGGACTTTTTTTCCATACAAGCAAACCACGTCAGAGTAAACCAGACCGAAGGAGCTGATTTGATTTGTTAGCAGGAAAAACTGTGGCTTCATTGGATTTGTCACATTCGTTCCACAGCTAAGTGCTTTATTATTGTTGTCGATGGTTTTTGTGGGTGTTCACTTGAAAGGCTTTTTGCCTCTGAGATGGAAAGATGAGCGGATGGGCAGGAAGTAGGAAAGGAAGCAAATAATAGAAGTGTTGAATCACATGAATAATGCATGAAGTTTATTGTACTTACTTATCATAAACTTTAACCCCAGTATGTCTTGGAAGGATTTTAGTTTTGTGCTGTAATTGGAGAGAATCCAGGAATTGCAGAGAGTAGCTTTTATTATGTATAGTGGAATAAACGAGAATAAAGGCTGCATTGACTTCCCATTTGTATTAAATGGAAACGCTACATCAGTGTGTCTATATATAAACATAATGATGATTTATGTGAGCATGTCTATTATTCCTGATACTGCAGTTTGTGCAAACATGCAGGTGAGTACGTGAACATCGATAGGAAATTAAGTTATAGCCATTATCAGACAAGATGGGAGGGGTTTGGAAAGAGAGGGGTGCATGATTAAAGAGCATGAGGAGAAGGTGTACAGTATGTAGTTTAGGGAGCAAGGATGGAGACACTAAATGAAGGAAGCTGAGAAGAAGAGGAGGGAAGATGGAGCTGCTGAAGAGGAGAGTAATCATCAAAAGAAGAAGAGTTGCATATGGAGAAATATGTCTGAAAATTATAATCAAGAAACAGAAGAAAAAAGAAGGAAGACATGAAGGATGCAGAGGGATGAGAGGAGCTGAGGAAGCAAAGAGAGAGGAGGTTTAAGACCCGAGGAGAAGAGATCCTAGAAGGTGAATGTGAGGTTGTGGAGAGGAGTTAAGGAGTGAATAATACAGATTATGCAGGAGGAGGTACTGGAGTTCATAAAAGATGACAAAAGAGAGAAAATAATAGACAGGAAAAGGGGAAGAATCCTTAAGAAGCAGATAACGCCTAATCCAAACAAACCAGGAGAGAACTGAAAATGATGACAGAGAGGCGAGAAAAAGCAAGCGAGGGAGGCAGATGGAGTTCACGGAGAGGAAGGAGGTTTAAGGAAGAGAAACTGTGAGACGCTGCAGAGGTATAATGAGTCCAAACAGAGTGACAGAACTAATGAGGTTGGCCCTGTTATACGTTAAGGAAAACACACACAAGTTTAATGCACAAGCCTACGAGTGGATTCACATGTGAAAGCAGGAGCATTTTTGTTTTCATTAAAAATAGCAGATTATGGATTTTACAAAGGTAAAGTCTGTCTTAAAACAACAGACAGGAGCCCAAATGGACATTAAAATAGGTTTTTCTTGCCATAATCATCCCTCCTGTTCATACTGACCATTCAAAGATCCCTTTATAATCCACTTACAATGTAAGTGATGGGGCCAAAATCCACAGACCTCCTTCTGTGCTAATATGAAGCTTCAGTTGTCCAAATTGGTCAAATCAAGTCAATATCTTTCAAAGTTACAGTCTTTTTAGTGCCAAAGTCCCTCTTTTTGTTACTATACTTCCACCGCAGCTCAACAGGGAAACACAAAGAGGGAATTTGATGCTAAAAAGACTGTAAATGTGTCAGATATCCACTGATATGACTAAACCTCATATAAGCTTCTAATAAACTTCTAAATACATTTTTGCACAAAATGAAGACTGTGGATTTTGTTCCCCGTCACTTTTAATAGCCAGTATGAACAGGAGGATTTATTAAAGTGAATAAAACCTGTTTCAGTGCTCATTGGGTGCATGACTGTTGTTTTAAGACAGACTTGAAAAATAGTGAACCTGTCCTTTAACTTATGTTGTTCCTATGAGACATAGATGGTTTGTATTTGAGACATTGTGCCTTTTTGACATATATAAGTGTATCAAATTGCTTGCATCATTACACCATTGTCATCATCAGAAAATGATTTTGATGGTATGGGGTATGGGACTGTATATCATGACTTACTGTACGTTGTGATCCCCCCCCCCCCCCCCCCCCCCCCAGGCTTTGGTCTGGTGTAGCTGACAATGATGACAGAGGACAGAGGTGAAGACAGAGTCATGTCAGCTCGGAGAGATCAAGAGCTTAACAGAGAGGTGACCTGTGCCCCAGAATCACAGTCAGAACAGGGCAGGTCGTTCACCGGTGACTTGTGGTTAATACAAGCAAACACCACCATTGAATTCTGGTGGCTGGTTTTTCAGGAAAGCCCAGAATAACATACTGTATTACTTCACATTAAATATGAGGTAAGTTGCTTCAGTACAATGCCTCATCGTTTCTATGTAACGTATGAGATCACCTTTCCTGTTACTTTCTCAATCTCCTGAAATGAAGAAGTGTGTTACTCACTAACACACTCGAGCTCACAATACTGGAAAGAATAAACTGCTTCTACAACTAAGAGTTGTCTTTCTTTGTCAGAGTTGATGTTGGTCTTATAGCATTTCAACTGTTAAACATTAAAAGGAGGATGACACAGCCAAAACTCCTTTGATAATGTAGCAGGACCACTACAGTGACAACACTACACACCTACAACTTGTTTTCCTCTGCATCACTTTACCTGTTATTTTCTTTTTAATTCTTAAATTAGGATTGAAGAATGCATGGTAACAACCTATAGATGCCACGTTTTCCATCTTGCATGATTTGAATGTAGGTATGAACTGTGTCAAGTCAGGTCAAGTCAATTTTATTTGTATAGCCTGATATTACGTATCACAGATGTGCCTCAAGGGGCTTTACAATCTGAGGAGCAATACAACACTTTCTATTCTTAGACCCTCGATTCGGAAGTGATTCAAAGTGACGTCATTCCTGTTGGTGAGATTTAGTTTCCACGGCTAGCAAAGTGAGAAAGTAGCTTGTTCATGTCCTGTATTGTAATGTAATATTTTAGAGTGTGGAGTTAATTTAGTGGTCATTGTAACCATGATACATGTTTACTGGTGGGCTTGTCTCACCTCCACCTCACTGTCATTTCATTTCTTTCATGTATCTTTGTTTATGAATGTTGTATTTACCTGGTAAAGGGTGAAAACTTTGCTTTGATCAATAATAAACTCACCTTTATATATATCATTATCACTGATTTGTCATTAAGAATGACAGGCTCGTTTGGAGATGAGGTAAAATGAATGATTTCATACAAGAGGTTTCTGGTGTCAAAACAACAACAACAAAAAACAAAAAACAATGTGAAGTTAGGGGATCCTCGACACAGTACAGGTATAACGTCACGGCCTGTGGAGCTTGTGATTGGATGTCGATAAAAAGGGGAAACCCCCTTGCCATCAAGCAGGGCCATCCCTACCCTGCTCTGCACCCTTCTGGCTACCGTCCAATGTCACATTCACACAGCCCATTCACTGCCACCTAAACTGAATATGACAATTATTGTGGTGTTATTAATGCGTATTAATATCACGGTAACATTTGTAATGAGACACTTTGACAGTTTTAAGTCTAGTTTTTGTCCCAAGAATTTAATAAAACACGACATAAGTGGATATCTACGGTTATAATCCTGCATAGTATCCATCATTCCCGCTTTAAATGCATCAATTTACAGACGTCAAACCTACTGGAAACTAGGTGGCACTCAAATCGGTGGACTAGTCTGTGTCTGGGAAAGCCACAAAACCCGCGGAGTCATTTCCCTCTCTGAAAGATCACTCAGCAGCGATCTCCTCCTCCGATCTGCTGCTACTGTACTTGCAAAATAGTGCGCCCTACTGTCTCTATTGCGCATGACTGTACGTCGTAATATGAAGTAGGCCTCCTGTTTTTCTCCCCAACCCGGAGTCCTCCTGGCCCCCACCGCCTCGACTGCAACGTTCAAGCGAGCAAAACACGGAGGCTGCTGTCGATCATTCGGGAAGGTAAAGGGCTCTGTTTTTTTTAAAATGCACGTCCGGTGGTCGCCGATTGTGAAGTAGCACGGCCGTTGAGATCGGTAAACGGTGTTCTTTTTTTTTTTTGTAGCGTGCGGAAGCGGTGGGACTGCAGAGGAGGCTTCGGGACTGTTTCCGCACGCTTGAGGGAGAGCAAGGCCCAGTGACCCACATTCAGAGCAGCCAGTGTGTGTGTGTGTGTAAGTGTGTAAGTGTGTGTGTGTGTGTGTGTGTGTGTGTGTGTGTGTGTGTGTGTGTGTGAGTGGGCGAGCGTGTGCGTGTACGCCTCTGAACGTGTGTGTGTACACATACATCTGCCGCGAAAATGTTTCCACCGTCGCCGCTTTTAGACATTTCTGCGCTAACGTTACCGACTCTGGTGTTTTGGTCGGCTTTTGCGAGGATCTCGCCCCTCGCGGATGTTTAGGCTCCAGTTTCGTCGCGGCGTTTGGAGACCAACGGTAATATTTTTCACAGATTATTTTGTCTTCAATGTCAGTTGTTGCGTGACAGCTTGAGGCTCGGCGCCAGCTCGCCATGGTGGAGGCTGATATTCCTCCTGTATGTTTGTTTTGTTTCCTAACAAAAAAACCCTGCCATAACCGTGTCAGTCGAGTATTAGCGAGTGTAAGTTAGCGGGAGTAAACGGGGACAGAAAGAGCGTTAAATCTCCCGAGTTAGCTAAACGGCCAGTTTTCGGTAGCAAGCTTAGTTAGCATGCTAAGCTAGCTATATGGGTTGCTCTCTTTCGGTTGTATAACGAACACCTGTGGCACAAAAAAACGTATATTAAGACATTTATTGTGTTTATCTGATAGCTGGTGGCTGTTTTGGTCGGACTGGATTACTCGTCTCCACTGGGCCATGTTGCTAGTATCAGTGTTTATTCATTGGCAGTGGTGAACAGTGTACAGTGGGGCAGTGAAGAAGCCTGGCCATCAGGAATACATGACTGTAGGTCAGGCCAGTGCTTCCCAAAGTAGAGCCACTGTGGGGTCATCAAGATGGTTAGACATAATACTTACATCTCACTATTATTTCACGTTGTAAATATGACAACGAAACCAGACAGGGTGCTGTTATGTATAGGTTTCACTATAACGTTACCCAGCGTGACCTTCCTGCCTACAGTCATATCTTAAAACAAAATCCTCTTAGATGTGGTTCATTGGGACGCAGTGTGATCCAGGCGGTGATCTGTTGTCTTATTGGTGCTGGAGACTGCTGGACAAGTTTGAGAACTTGACTGTTAGATTGTTCACCTGGACACTAAACATATTCTTTATGCTGAAATGATACTTTTTTTTAGAGCTGAAAGGAGTAGTTGATAAATTGATTAGTTGATTGACAGAAAATTAATTGGCAGCTATTTTGATAGTCGATTAATTGGTTGTCGTTTTTTTTAAAAGGAAAAATGCCAAAATTCTCTGGTTCAAGCTTCTTAAATGTGAATATTAATATGTATTTAATATCTTTGGTTTGTGGACTGTTGGTGAAGACAGAACAAGAAATGAAAGGGTGCATCTTGGTCTTTGGGAAACAGTGATTGCCATTTTTCACCGTTTTCGGACAGTTTCTAGAACAAACAACTAATCGATTAAATGAGAAACAAATTGACAGATGAATCGATAATGAAAATAATCATTAGTTTGAGCCCTAACTGGTGTCATTTTGTGAGCAAATATGCCAACATTCTTGAGTGAAAGCTTCTAACTTGTGGGAATTTGCTGCTTTTCTTTATCTAACGTAGAGCTGAAACAATTGATTAATTGTTGAAGTAATTTTTTCTAGTAAAAATGGTTCCAGCCGCTCAGTTGTGATAATTTTCTGATATATTTATATTGTGTGTGTGTGTGTGTGTGTGTGTGTGTGTGTGTGTGTGTGTGTGTTTGTGTGTGTGCGTTTTATATTATTGTGCAATTTTAGAAACTGTAATGGCCTTTTTTTTTTTTTTTTACTGTTTTCAAAACATTTAATAGACCAAACCATTACTGGAGAAACTATCAGATTAATCAAAGATGAAAATAATTGTTGGTTGCAGCTCTAATCTGATGGTTCTGCTCCAGAGTTTTGAACTGTTGGAACAAATAAACAATTTAAAGACGTCGGTTTGTGTCTTTGAAAATCTGAAGAGCATTTTTCACCATTTTCTGATATTTTATAGATCAAACAATTGATTTGATTGAAAACATAGTTTGTTGCAGTCCTTATTTCCTGTTTTGAACTACAATATCTACTTTCATTGTTGGCCTCCACTATTTGCATGCAAAGTGAGCAGTGAACACAGGCTCAATGGTGTGTTTGTGAATGAGTCTGGTTTTTTTTTTGTGTTGCAGGCAAGGTGTGGCTCACACGTAAAGGTTTGTCAGTGCCTGGAAGGATAGGCTCTAAAACAGCAAGCTCTGCCCACAAACAGACATTCCAGAGAGTAAGTTCACTATATTGAATCACCACTTTTTCAAAACTGGGTCACTGCACTCCAAAAGAGTAGATAATATATGCATAATAATTGATTTATTTCAGGTTCTCCACACTGTACTGATGTATGTTATTAACTCTTTAAAGACTCATTAAGCTGGAATTTTAGGATCTTTCCTCAGTCATGATTCCTTCACTCAGTTTTTATTAAATATTTAATAGTTAGTTAAATAGAATTAACATAGTTGTACCATAGTTGTTATGTGCTAACTGACACACTGTAAAACAGAAAAGACAGAATAGTTAAATGAGTAGTGATAATCTGCTGTGCTGAGTGTTACAGGCTCCCAACCTGTAACACTCTGAGCTAAAACATGGATTCAAACAGACAAAGTTTTGTCTATATATGTATATATTATAATTATAATATTTGTTATACTCTGTCGCATCTCATGATAATAATAAATTGTGTAAGTGAGCTATCTTTGATTTACATGTGCACATGTAGAATCAGATGCCTGCAGCAGTAACATGTTTACGGTGACAGATTGCTCAGAAATGATCAAATATATGAATATTAGAGTTTTTCTTGTATTAATGTAGGTTACAACCAAGATGATTTTTTCTGTATAGACTCATAAAAATTGTAATTTGTTAGCTTCAATTGCAATCAGACTCTGCAAAAAGTGAATTTTCATGAATATCATAACTAATATAATAAAGATATAATGTAATAAACAATATAATAGAGATGGAAAATTGGCTAAAAGCTTATGACAGCGGATGACCCCGATGTTCTGCTCTGATTTCTCCTGCAGGTTTGATTGACCATCATGTCTTTCCTGTGGTTTGGTGACCTCTCGTGACCCCTAATGACCTCAACGTCAGCTTTGACCCCAAACCCTTCCTACGACCCCTGAGAAAAGACGTTGATTGACCACGTGCATAAGCTGCAGTGAGGTGAGGAGTGACTACACGCACGCACACACACACACACACACACACACACACACACACACACACACACACACACACACACACACACACACTGAGCTGTGTTGTGATTAACTTTAAAGTTACTAAAAGGAACTTTTGACTGGCTGTGAAACAGTCTCATGACGCCTCCTATATGATCTACATAAGTAAAGGAGACCATCAGCGAGTAGATTGTCTGTTTCTATATATTTATTCTAAATATCTGCCACCAGGTCTGATTCCCTGCAAAATCAGACGAAACGATTTCCGGCACGCAGAGCGGAAGAGCTGATGTTTACATTACGTTCAGCATCGTAGCACGAGGGAGTACAAAGACGTTTAAAAAAAGAAATAGTATTAAAAATGAGTTGTGTCTTTCTTTCACTTGCTTCCAAAACAAATGCACGCGCTAGCCAAGATCTTTACGACCAGAGGCAGCGGTGCTCCGGGGAAATTCATTCTGGGAAAATACTACCACTGTAGTCCACAGGGGCCGCTAAAGACAACACCAAATGAAAGTTCCTTGTAGAAACTTAAAATTAGCTGATGAAAGAGTTTGAAGTTTGGTCATGCAGGTCATTCACATGTGTTCCCTGACATGTTGTAATTGATTGATTAAGGATTCACCTAAGTTGACTCTATAAATATTAGTCAGCTGTGAACTCCCAGAGGAAGTCGCTCATCTGAACTCTTTGCTGATAATTGTGATTCATGTTGGAGGTTGAAACACTGGGAGATAAACTTACAGACATAATACTAGTTTTTTATTGCATGTATCAAAGAGGACTATGCATCAAGTTTACATAACTCTGTAATAAGTTGGCCTGTTTTCAGTTGAAGCCGATCCAGTTACCCTGCTTCTCAACATGACTGTGTTTATATATGCAGTTGCAAATGTGTTCAAATAAAAGCGACTAATTAAGGCCGAGAACTTTGGGGGAGTCTCAGTTTAATTGAGAATTAAATTCATAAAAATAACAAGGGACCTATTTTCAGGCTCTGAATGATGTACGCAGCATTCACTGGTGTTTTTAGTTCACTAAACTGCAACATAAAACATAACTGACACTTGACATGTTTGGTTTTCTCCAGGTGGTCTTCCAAATGCCTACCTCACGCCTAAAGAGCAAATCACTGCAGCCACAGCCCTGATCAGCAGCCACCATGACATCAAGCATAGGGTATGTACGCTATACATAGGTCTGCAAAACATGAAGCCATTGTTGTTGTTATTATTATGGCATACCAGTGACGTAAATGGTTAAACTGGTAGTCAACGGGCTCTCAGTTTTCTGTTTGAGACACTTTACCATCTTTTTGATAATAAAGAAAATAAATAAAGAAAACACTGTTTTTTTGCCTTTTTTGGCATAAAAATCAGCAAATGATAAAGATGCGGAGTGTCATCCATCAGCAGAAATGAAAGTATTAATATTGACCCATATTACATGAAATGTAGGCAGAAACCCCAAATACACTCATAACCTTGGCAAGCGCAACACATTCCTCCTCTCTCTGTTTGTCTCACTCTCCTTTTTTTTTTTTTTTTGTGACCCAAAAATAAACCTGCTGCTGGCATGTAGGAATCCTCTCATTAGCCAACATCCGTCATTAGCTATTATTAACAATGCATATCTGCTTTCAAGCTGCCAACAAACGTGCACTCGCAGGACAACACACACAGCGAGTCGGACAACAAGGAAGAGAAAGTGTGTAAATGTGTTTTTTCTGTCCTCACACAGGGATGATTGTAGCATCTTTGATGGGTTGATGGAAGAAGATGAAAAGGACAAAGCAAAACGGTAAGCTATGAATGAACTCGCTAAGAGTAGTATGAGCTAAATATTCATAAACATCACAAGGTATGTTGAGGATTGTCCTCAGTCTGCCTGCTCCTGTTTTAATGAACCAACACGAGTCATGATGTCAGACTAATCTAGATCAAATAAACAGAATGTGTTTTAACATTTAGCATCTAATCCTGTCTTTTCCAACTGTAGCGTGTCCCGTAACAAGTCTGAGAAGAAGAGGAGAGACCAGTTCAATGTCCTCATCAAGGAACTTGGCACAATGTTGCCAGGCAATACGAGGAAGATGGACAAATCCACCATCCTGCAGAAAAGCATCGACTTCCTGTGTAAACACAAAGGTCGGTTCTGTTTTCACATCCTCACCTCACTTCCTGTGTTTACGTGGAACACCTGGTGGACATTTTTGTTCTATATTTAGGTTTAAAGTGTTACTCTCGGTTACTCTGTTGTCTGTGCTTGTTTACTTTCAGCTTGCTGAAAGAAACATGTTTTTATAACACTTTTTATGAGACATGGGTGCAGTTAGTGACGGCTAAATTACCCTTGAATTAGTTTGAACCTTTCAACCGTGTGTTGTTTACTTAATTCACTATAACTGATTGTTGTGCAGTAGTTGAATTATGTGTTTGAGAATGAGTTACTATTCGTTTTAAGAGAGAAACACTTCTCCTTTCTAGCTGTTATCATGACCACGCAGAACAATTAACTATCAACTGTGCTTGCACTCTGTGCACTGTGTTATCAGTTCTGTTTAACTGCCTTGTTTTCACTCTGAGCCTTGCACTATCAATACATTTTTATAGCCTGTTGTCTTGTGTTATTGTAGGCTTTGTTTTTCTGCCGTCTTGTCACCTGTTCATGTTTTTCTTACTTGACTTTTCCCTAAAAGACTTCCTCATAAAAAAATCAAATTGCTTTTATTTCTCCACCTTCAGAAATCGCCGCCCAGTCGGAGTCCAGTGAGATCAGGCAGGACTGGAAGCCTCCGTTTCTTAGCAACGAGGAGTTCACCCAGCTCATGCTGGAGGTCAGAAAGACACAGAAGCTATGTTCACTGTTATTTTACTGCTGTGGTTCATTTCAAATTCACCTGAACAAATGGAAGACGTTTTGACACATCATGTGTGTAAATAATCAAACTAATGATGGGCATTAAGCTGCTTCAGTTTCAGGGTGCTGGTGTTGTGCATGCTGGCTTACTGAGATAATGTTATTAGTAATAACACCTGTGTTTCTCCTGCTGTGAAAATGACCTGTTGGATTAGAATTTAATTTGCATTATTTTAAGAAAGATCCTGAATCATTAGTTTTAAATTACCATTTTAAATATCTTCTGATTTAAAGAAAAGTCCATTTGAACTTCTACTGCTGAAGCACAACGTTAAAGAGTTTTCTCCTTGTCCTGTCTTGCATCATCAGGCTCTGGACGGGTTCTTTATAGCAATAATGACTGATGGGAACATCCTCTACGTCTCTGAGAGCATCACCTCACTACTAGAACACCTACCGGTGAGTAAAACTGGCCTGAATACTGTAGAACAAGCTGTAACAGGATTTTTTGTGTTGTTCAGATTAAACATGTCTGGATGACCAGGTCAGGTTCTCATGCATTTCTGTGTGTGTTTGTTCTCCAGGCGGACTTGGTGGACCAGAACCTGTTAAACTTTCTGCCAGTCGGGGAACACTCTGAGGTGTACAAGGCTCTGTCCACACACCCCACTGACCAAGAGGGCCTCAGCTCCGATTACTTAAAGAGTCAGTAACACTCAGTCATGTTACCTGCACCGTACTGTGTGTTTGTATGTGAGGTTGAAGGAGGTTATCATTATTAAAGTGTTTGATCAGTAGAGCATCATGCATCACTCTGAACACATGAACAAGGTTTTTACTGGATGTCACACTAATTAGTTTTTTGCTAAATTCTGTGTTTTTATCTCTTTTTCCAGCTAAGAACTGCATGGAGTTCTGCTGTCATATGCTGCGAGGGGCCATTGACCCCAAACAATCCCCCGTCTACGAATATGTCAAGTTCATCGGCAACTTCAAGTCACTTAACAACGGTACGACACAAATCTCAACATACTGAAGCAGATTAATGGCACTAAATGGAGCCGACAGTCAGAAGATTTTCTTGTTATTTCACATTACAAGCTTGTTCATGGCAACGTGCACCAGAACACAAACTCTGTGTGTCTGACCTATTTAAAGAAAAAATGATGAAACTATATTTTAATATAGTTTATTAATAGTTTGTTAATTATTACATAGTCCTCAGTCAGACACCTTGAAAGTGGTGTTGACTGGCAGAGTAACACTCTGTTTTCTGTTGCCTAGTTCCCAATGTGACGAGGAACGGTCTGGCGGGGGTGTTACAGCGGTCGCTACAGCCTGCGTTTGACGACCAGGTGTGCTTCGTGGCCACTGTCCGGCTGGCCAAACCTCAGTTTATCAAGGTATTCCCACACACACACAAATAATTCATCAGTTTATTCAGTATACCATTTGGTTATTGAATGAAGCTGCCACATTGATGCCACTAAGAAAGAAACAAACCAAATGTTTCTCCTGGTTATGTGAAACTTGTTGTTTTCCTGTTTCTAGGAGATGTGTACGGTGGAAGAGCCCAACGAAGAATTCACATCCAGACACAGTCTTGAATGGAAGTTCCTCTTCTTAGACCACAGGTAAACACAGACGCACACATTTATTGGTGTATAATCTCCACTAACATTTACGAGATGCTCATCTGATTGACATATTTTATATTTGAGCTGCTGAAACCCAACAGCATCTTCTGTGGTCTTGGTCACTCTAATGATGCCGTTTCTTCTTTTCAGAGCTCCACCAATCATAGGCTACCTGCCATTCGAGGTTCTGGGAACATCAGGGTACGACTATTACCACGTGGACGACCTGGAGACGCTAGCCAAGTGTCATGAACACTGTGAGGGCTCACACTTACACACTTTCACTTTCAGCTTAGTAAAAGCCTTTCTGTCGGTTGGTTCTCATGTCTCTGCTCGTCTGCTTCTCTGCCCTGTTCAGTGATGCAGTACGGTAAAGGGAAGTCTTGCTACTACCGTTTCCTGACTAAGGGTCAACAGTGGATATGGCTGCAGACACACTACTACATCACCTATCACCAGTGGAACTCACGGCCTGAATTTATTGTCTGCACACACACAGTAGTCAGGTACTGCCAGCTTTCTATACCTGTTAGTGATGGTCCACTTTGTTCTGATCATTAAACATATCATGAGATCATTAGACAAGGCTCCTCATATCCACTTCTATCATCTATTGACTGGTGACGCAGCATTTCTCCTTCATATAAACCACCCTGTTGCTCTTTCTCCTGTTGTGTCTGCAGCTATGCGGAGGTGAGAGCGGAGCAGCGCAGGGAGCTGGGCATCGAAGAGTCCAACCCAGAGGTCACTGTGGATAAGGTAAGAAATGACTAAATATATTAATACCAATCAAGAGTAATTATTATTTTATTTTTTTAAAAACTATAGATTTGAGTTTGTGAATTAATCACTAAATGATTACTAGTTAAACGTTGATGGATTGATTCTTTACTAACAATATACAACACATACAAAATAATAATATATTCAGCCTTATTAAGAGACATCATATTCTTAGATATGTTATGAAAATTTTCACATAAATAAGAAGTTAAAAGCCCCCCCCCCATCTGTTATCCATCCACTTCTTTTTAAAGGGATAATTCAGATTCTGTGTAGTGGGTGTATGAGGTAGTTTTCCATAGTCAGTCAGTGTACCTGCAGTAATCAGTGATGTACTGCTGTGGACCAGCAGCCAGATGTATTTCACACACCTAAAAAAAAAAATCAATATCAGTAAGTGTATGCTATAATTAGAAAAGTCTCACTGCTTTACTCTCCATCTGACAGCTCTTTCCTTTGGCACTACATTTTCTCAACCGTAGAACTTCCATATCCCTCCACATGCTGCGCTCTGTATTATGCCGCCGCAGCACTTTCTGACCCAAACAGCTGATATGTGGTGTAATACAATCAGCTGTCCTGGGATGCTTTCTAAATGAATGGGGCTGTGATTACATCAAGAGGAGAACAACACATACTTGTGTATCATAAATCAACCTTTGCATGTTGGTAATTAGGATAGTGGCTGTTAATCTTACGTTAATCCAATTTTCCTGTCGTGAAACACTTGCACTTGTTAATAAATGGCCTATTTGGGTTATTAATCTTGTTCTATGAATTGGTAGAGTAGCTGGCTGTAGTATATGGAGTGTATTCACTGTGCAGTATGTTTTTATGGGTTCAAATTTCATGGATTTTATCCCGAATGACCCTTTGCTCACTTGTCCATTAGGCCTGTTATTTTTACCAGCGTACAGTGTGAAATGATTGTTGAATGATCAGGTATCAAGTGTATTTTTGTGTCTGCTTGGTTATTTCCAGAGTCAGGACTCTGGCTCAGAGTCACAGCTGAATACATCCAGTCTCAAGGAGGCGTTGGAGCGATTTGACCGCAGTCGGACACCCTCGACCTCCTCACGTAGTTCCCGCAAGTCCTCATCGCATGTCTCTGACAACACTTGCACTTGTAAGGACACGTGTACACATACATGCATATACACACAAACACACTCACTATTAATAGACATACATGTAATACTAATCAGATATAGTGTACATATGCTCTAAAGATGCATGATAAAGCCCTGCAGGAAGATCAGACACCATCGTCAGTGTCTGAGTAGGACTCTTACTCATCAATGCTTTCTCCTCTGCAGCAACAGCCTCCAAGCTACATATGGACACGGCAACGCCTCCTCGGCAGTCTCTGGCCTCCACCATGGAGATGACATCACAGCGGCGCTCATCCATTAGCAGCCAGGTGGGACTTCATTGATCATAACTTCCTGTTTTGACAGATAATCTTTTGTGACCATGAGTCACACATGGAGATTTAATTTTTAGCACTCAATGCTGTTTTATAACAGTGAAGTCAATGAAATGTAACAGTTGTTTTCCTCCATGTTTGCAGTCAATGAGCTCACAAACCACTGGTCAGAGTGTAACTCCAGGCATGATCACTCAACAACAACAACAACAACAACAACAACAACAACAGCAACAGCAACAGCAGCAGCAGCAACAACAACAACCACAGCAGCTGCAGACAAATGTCCAGGTAAGAATGAAGACGACGTTCTGTGGAGTTTAACTGCGTCTACATGTAGTTAATACTGCTGAAGTCAGTGACCTGTTTCTTTTCTCTCCACCTGCAGCCGGTGATGGAGTTCACAGCGCAGGTGAATGCCATGCAGCACCTAAAGGAGCAGCTGGAGCAAAGGACCAGAATGATTCAGGCCAATATTCAGCGACAGCAGGAGGAGCTGAGACACATCCAAGAGCAGCTGCAGAGAGTCCAAGGACAGGGCATACAGGTGAGTCTGCTTGTTGTATATGAATTACATTTAGTCCACAGTGCGTTGACTGAAATGAAACAGTTCTAATGTTTGGTGTCATCATCTAAAATGTTCTCTTCCCTCATTTTATTTCTCTCCTCTCTCATCTGTCTTTGTCTCTGTCCTCAGTCTTATTCAGTTAGAGTTGGGCAGAAGAAAGACACAGACCACAGACTACATATGATAAAATAGTATGACCTTTTACTGGAAAAAATATGTTTTTCAACAATAAATCAGAGAGATAATGAAATGGAAAGGTTGCAGCCTCCTTAGTTTCTTTCTCACAGCATTGATGCTGGAAAGATGAAGAACTAAGTTGTAGCTCTTCGGTTTCGCTCCGACTCACTGGGACAAAGCTAGCATGAAAGCTTTCTTTAAAAGATCACTAGGTGTATTGTTTGTCTTTTTCTCTTGTTGTACCTGGCTTCGACCTACATCTACAATCATGCATTATGTATTATTTTAGTTCTATTCAGAGGGAACAGCACTAATAGACTAGAATAGAATTTACCACGTGAGTTTGCACGCTGTTAAGTTTTTTTTTTTCCCCAGTAAATTATTCTGTTATTATAATAATCACATTTTTAGACCGGGCAAATAAATGCATAAAAATAACTGCATACAGTGTGAACCTGGACAGACAGATGACTTTGACCTGACTGTGGATATTTCCATCCTTACAGATGTTGTTGCAGCAGCAGGGGGGGGCGATGAACGTGCAGCTCCCTCAGGTGGGGGCGGTCCAGCAGACGACTACTTTGACCAATCAAGTGCAGCAAACGGCAGTTAACCCTGTCCATTCAGGAACTCAGCAGCTCACCATCCAGCAGCAGGCTCCTCCTCCTCCTCAGCAGAGCCTGCAGCAACAGACCAACGCCCTCGCACAGGTGAGACACACACACACACACACACACACACACGCACACACACACACACACACACACACACGCACACACGCACACTCACACACACTCACACACACACTCACACGCACACACACACACACACACACACACACACACACACACACAGAAGACATGCTCAGTGAAAATCATTTGTCATTTTATTTTTCTCTTCATTTCATTTAAATTAGCTCAGACAGTATTCAGTGTCCTCTCAGTTCACTAATCTGATGTGAACTTTGACACTTTTGGTCACATTTTTTTGGACAATTTCACAAACTACACAAAACACAGTTGTAATGTTTGCAGCCACAGGGCGGGCTGATAGAGAGTGATCATGTGAGAGACTGAAAAACACAAACTGTCATATTTACCGTAGCCTGGAGACCCCCCCCCCCCCCGTCACCCCGTCCCCCCCCCCCTCACCCACCCCCCCGTACTCTATTGAGAAATAATGATCTGCTTGTCATTTCACAATAATGTTAATTCAAAACAGAGTCAGGACAAAGGCAGCACCTAAACATTCATACTACATATAAAAATCAAAGTGTTCACACTAAAAAAAGACAAAACTAAGTTTATTCAAAGTGTCTCGTTGATGGACAGAAATAGAGGAAGAAGTTTTTATTGTCAGTTATTCTACAGTTTCAGTTTGGTTGAGATTTGATGGGCCGAGCATTGTATCATTTCCTGTTGGAGTAAAACTGTTTATTATGTTGATTTACTACTAAAACTATTATAATATTACAGTATTACAGTTTATACTCTGTCCTACACAGCACATGAACATATTTCCATGTATTGAAATCAGTCCCATTTCATAAAGAAATGACCTGCACTGACTCCCAGCGTTAAAAAGAATCCATTTATTTGATGGATAAAAAATAACAATGAAAAACTGATAAAAAGTGAATATTTTCATTCAAAGAACCATCGTCACATGATTCCAATGTCCAGTCAGGAGGAGAGAAGTAAAAAGCAAAATGTCTTTCATATGAGCTGCATGGAAACCAGAGTCTCCACACACACACACACACACACACACACACACACACACACACACAGTGTAACTGAGTCTACTCACAGAAAGCATTAAACATTGTTACTTGTTGAAGACACTCTACAATACAGTAACAATCAGTAACAATTATGCAAATGTCCAAATACACAAAACACAAAACAAAAATACAATCTTATCTTATCTTGTATTTGTGGAGAGAAAGCATTCTGTTCAGCCGGCCCTCTCTCTCTCTCTCTCTAAAGATTGAGCACAAACCAAAGCACTTTATACCTTTCCAGAAGCAAAGTTCAAGACTCAGGTCCTTCAATGGACAAATATGGTCATATGATGATGGCACAGAGACCTAATGGTCCATGACTTGAAACAAGGACATCCATCAAATGAGCTGGTCTGGGTACCTCATGATCCCCACAATGTCTAAAACAGCTGGCTGGAGGCAAAGACATCTGCAGCTAACCCCAGAGGTCAGAGGTCAACTAGTCATCAACCACAGTGTGACTGGGATCATCACATTGAGAACAAACATAGTTTGAAAACATTTGTAACATATATAATATAAACAAGAAAATGCATCAAATGATATTTAACTATTTAAATCTCTCTCACAACAGACACATACGAGTGTGAACCTTCTGTGTGTTTGTGTAAACACAAAACAAAGAAAACAGCAGGAAGCCTTTACAGACTGGTCCTCGGTAGCTGCAGTTACACTTTTCTTTACATGAGATGTGATCTAACACGTTCAGGGGTGCTGAGTGATTGAACATCCATGTATATTAAATTCATAAAAATATATCCTTTGCTTTTTTGAAGAAACTCTTCTTTCCCTCCCCACATGTTGTCTCTCTCTAGCCCCAACGCCAGCCTCAGCAGCCTCCGCAGGCCCAGCCCCAGGGCTCTGTTTCTGCCCCACTCTACAACACCATGATGATTTCCCAGCCGGGGCAGCCCAACGTGCTGCAGATCAGCACCAGCCTGCCGCAGAACAACACTCAGCAAGGCACAGCCGTGGCCACCTTCACACAGGACCGACAGATCCGGTAAGAGGACGAGAAGCAGCTCTCCTTAGTAAGCAGAAAACCCATCTGAAACCCAGCTGGTGCAGTAACCTCCTTTTTCTCCATTTCACTCTCTCCAGGTTTCCAGCAGGGCAGCAGCTGGTGACCAAACTCGTAACAGCTCCAATGGCTTGTGGCGCAGTCATGGTACCCACCTCCATGTTCATGGGACAGGTGGTCACCGCATACAACCCCTTCGGTGGGCAACAGGTAAGGACAAAGCTGTGTGAGACATAGAAGAAACTAAAGAAAGTGTATCTGCCTACGTTGAGGAATGAGCTCTAGTCTCATTAGAGCTCATCCATCATGTGTGAGGCTGCTCAGCGCCAACAGACTGTGGTTATAGTTGGAGGCCGTGAGAGTGTTGAAGAGACATTTTAGAGCCTGTTGAATTTGTGGGGAAAATCTGCTTGTTTGCTCAGATAATCTCCTCTGAATATTTTAAGTCTTGAAAGGTTGAAAAGAAAATATAGTGAGTTGATGGTAAATCAAGAAAATAGAGCAGTGTGGTCTGAAAAACGTCTTTTTGTTTAAAGTTGCTTTAGTCTTGTCAACTCCTTGAAACTTCAATGACTCAAATGAAAAGGACAAGAGACTAGAAGTTTACAAAGTTTATATGATATATGATCCATCACCTTCAGTCTGTCTGTACAGAAATATTATTAAGAACAGATAATTAAAAGATGTGAAGAGGATGCTGGTTTATCTCCCACTGCCTAAAATATCACAAAAGAAACATTGCTGAGAAGATCTTCCTTGTTTTTTTTTCTCCATTATTAACTGGTGTGTCCCTTCAGCAGGGAGGACAAACCCAGACTCTGACTCTTCAGCCAGCCCAACCTCCACAAGGTCAGCCCGACGGCCAAAACCAGACGGCTGTAGTGGCTCAGAGCGGCCAGCAGGGGCAGCAGCAACAACAGCAGTTTCTACAGGTATCAGCAGAGGGCAGCAGATAGTGTTGATTTAAAGAGGTGTCTGTAAGGACAGATATGATGTTATTTATGTTTTATTAGGGTTATATTTATTCTACAGTTAGTAATTATGAACTATAACTACAGAATCTGAATGTGTTCATGGCTTATTTTTCTAATACATTTGCTCTCTTGTTCTGTCAGGGCACTCGTCTTCTCCATAGCAACCAGTCTACCCAGCTGATTCTGCAGGCAGCTTTCCCACTCCAACAACAGGGCACCTTCACCCAGGCGACACACCAACAGCAACCACAACCACAACAACAACAACAACAACAACAACAACAACAACAACAACAACAACAACAGCAGCAGCGGCAACAGCAGCAGCAACAACAACAACAGCAGCAGCAACAACAATCTCACCACCAGAGGCACCAGCAGCAGCTCAAACCACAACCCCAGAAACAGCAGAAAGCCTCATCATCACACAGGACTGACAGCGTCAGCAGCCAACCGCAGTAAAGTCCCGGGAATAGAAACTCTGAAGGGATTACTGCTGCCTACGTTTGTTTTGTTTGTCTGGCTGTCACAAACTTCCTCCCCCCCCCCCTCTTCAGATCCTCCCTTCCTCCATCTGAAAGAAACCAATCATAGGAAAGAGGAGAAACCAAGTGAGTCCACAAGGAACTCACCAAAGATTGTCACCATGGCAACAGGATGGATTCAAATCCCCCTTTCCCTCATCTGAGGTGGGGTTGTGAGGGAGCTCCAGTCTCCGTGGAAACTTAACAAAAATCCAGAGAACACCTTATCGCCATGGTAACGACAGACTCTTTTTTTTTTTTTTTTGGAAGGTGTGTCAAAGGTGGACTGACCTTGTACAGATTTACTGTATGATAAAAGAAAAACTTGTAAATATCCAATATAGCCTAACAGGAAACAGAAATGTAGTATTTTATATGATTGCATGGAAAGAATAACTGTGTAAGCTTTTATTAGTCGCTTTTGAAAAATGACTTTTTACTTTGTTCAAGTGTTTTCTGGTCAAAGATGGAGCAACAACGTGCTCTCTCAGACCCCATTCTCCCCTCCTCCCCCCTTCTCTAAAAAAAAAAAAGAAGTCCAGGATAAGGCTTTAAAGTTCTGTCGGTTTGTTTAAAAAAAAAAAAAAAAAAAAGGTTGGGCTTGGGTTTTTTTTTTTGTGGAAATTGTGTTTTTAAACACTTTGT
The DNA here is from genome assembly GCF_910596095.1 of Thunnus maccoyii. Lineage (NCBI taxonomy): Eukaryota > Metazoa > Chordata > Actinopteri > Scombriformes > Scombridae > Thunnus > Thunnus maccoyii. Next base: position 38,157,293 of record NC_056534.1, on the reverse strand, counting down.
CTCTGAGACAAAAACGGCTCTTTTTAACTTTGCAAGTACAAATTATGTTAAGCAAGCAACTAGATGACAGTTCAACTGATGATCACTGTACGTATAACGGGTTTAGTGATTCCAAGTGCCAATAACATAGTCCATTATGTTTTCTTTGTTTTTTTTTTTGAGCAGACTACTCAAAGGCGTATATATTTTCCAAAAAGATATTACCCCTAATAAAGTTGATGCGTGTGTATATAGAAGGGATTATTTTTGAACAGTCAGAGAGCCCTATACGTAACAAACAGTATATCCTCGACCTCCTGAAACTTTAGCACTTGATGTGGTTGTGTACAGTAAATCACTGTCAAGACCTAGTTGTTTGTAAACTGTGGTGTGATTCTGTGAGCTAGTGTGTGTTTTTGAGAATACAATCTTTGTGTGCATGAGTGTCTGGTCGGTGTGTGTGTGTGTGTGTGTGTGTGTGTGTGTGTTTGATGCCCCTTGTGTCTTACAATAATTGACTTAGTAAGGGTTTTGAAGTTGCTGGATGGTACTTGTATTCTCAGGAATGTGGAAAGTTTTGCGTCTGCCTCAGTCTGGATCCAGACCGGGAAGGATTAGACAGTGATGCTGCAAAGACCAGAGGAAGAAGTGTCACAAAGGGTGTGGTGACTGAAGAAAAATTTGACCTAGATTTCTTAGAGCCTTCCTTGTTGTTTACTTATCAAAACAGAAATGGAAAGGGAAGCGTCTGAAGAGGAGAGTTTTAAAAAAAAAGTGCTATTTTTCTTCATTATTTTATGATTATTGATGGGGGGGGGGGGGTTATAGAGGAACTCTTGTCAGACCACATTGAACCAGCGATCCTGCATTTCTAAGAACCGTCTCATGGTCTTCTGTATCATCAGTGTTTCATCCTTCTTTCTCTTCTTAGGCCTCAGAAACCTTCATGCAGTTTAGTTCTCTTGTCTTTCAGTTCTCAAACAGCAGTTCAAAGCAGGGCTGGCCTCACGTCCATGTTTAATTCACAGTTGGATCGGAGCTCAGCCTCTGTGTCGCAGTTGTAAGCCATATCAAACAGAAAAGCCTCAGATTGGAGGAAGCGTAACGGTTGGCAAAGGAGCATTCAGAATGTGTTTCGTCTCAGAGTGTAGAGGAGTGTGTGTGTGCGTGCGTGTGCATGTGCGTGTGTGTATGTTTGCACTACGTGCGAATATAGCGTCTCCTCGTCTTGATCCTACTTCTTGTATCACTCGGGGGTCAGTATTGGTTTCCCCTGGCGATAGCCAATCAGTTCTTGCGTTGCAGTATAAAGAAATAATTGTAATATTCAAGAAACTTCCTCTCCGGTTGGGCTCAGACGTCTGCAAGCCCGTGTGTGGGACGGCTCAACTTGAATACATGTTTGTGTGTGAGAGAGAGCATTTGTATGCATGTTAACTGTCACTGTAACCCCATTCTATTTTCATATGGAAACTGATGTGTGACTGGATGTCAGGCAATGCAGAGCATTGGTCACCAGTCAGGCTATGAAGAAAGATGGCTGCTGTTATTGTTTTACAATGACAGACTGCTCAACAAGCACTTATCACAGTAACGACACGCCGGACCGGTCTCAAATAGTAACCGTGGAGATGAGAGGAAGGTCTTCCACCCATCACCCATCTATAGACTAGTGTGTGTTTACAGCATCACTCTATTGGGTTTGTTGAAATGTTTATAGTTTGAGTATGTGTCACTGATACCCAGCCCAAAGAATGTAAAGGTGTTTTTAAAGAGACTAATGGATGTTGTAACTATTGATTATGGAAAAACCTTTGACAGGCTTTGTGATGAAGGAAAACGAGGGGAGTAAAAGAAAGGCATGTTTGTCACTGCAAGCATCCACATACAGAACCTTAGAATCTTATTTACAGGTTTTAAAAGAACCGCTGAATGTTTCACCAATACAAACTTTATTTTTGTTTGTCTGTTTGTTTGTTTTTTTTATTTTGCAATAACTTTCTGACATCATCTGGTCGGGAAAAGAGTTTAAAAGTTGTCGAACGTCGAGGTGTAGGATATTTGAAAAAGACAGCGAGGCCCCCCCTCCCCTCCACAGAGACACACAGATCACCTGTCCACGACACAATTTGGTTCTGAAGAGTCCTAGTTCTAGTATAATACTGTACACATACACAAAGCTAAGAACACCAGTATTCAGTGTAAAACGGTGCTATGCTTACCTGTACTGTATGTATGTATATCCCTTCTTCTGCTCTTGAACTGTGCTCCTTTATCTACCCCAAAGTCAAATGTAATAATCAATATTTTGAAGCAAAATGTTTGCTATTATTATAACCCTCTCTCCCCTCTTGGTCAATTTGAAAATAAAAACAGTTGCAAATATTATACGTGACTCGTCTTCAGCGGTTCTGTTGTGTTTTGGTTTGTTTCCCAGTTGATGGACCCGACTGGTGATCCTCTGACTGGTGCACTAGTGCTATCATGAGCTCCACATTTGTGGTTTTGACAACTATTGAAATTACAAAGTTTTGGACAATAATTGATGTTTTTCTCTGAGGATGAAGTTTTAACAGTTTTGCTCAGGACTTTCTTGTCATCAGGTCAAATTTTGAATTTGCCCAAAGTTGTCCAACCTGTAGCATGACTGTAGACACTCTGTCTTGTTTCACAGAGATGAGTAAAGAGACACAGAGAGGAAAGAGACACTTTAAGTCTGTTTTACCATCACAGGTACTTTCTTTATTATTACAAGTCAACCAACTGTATCAAAACTGCACGAATCTCAAAACCAGAGCACAGAAGCTCTTCCGACTGCTCTCAACGATAACTGCTTCACCAACAAATGCAGCCAGTATTACAAAAAAAAAGAAAAATCTAAAAGGCACATCTCTATTGTATTTACATTGCATACATGTTTAACATAAATCAAGTATAGAGGACACACAGTCAGTCCTAAATGCCAGTGGCTTTGCTAAGGAGACTAAACTAAAGCTAAAAATACAGACAGCAAAACACCATCGAGTCTTTTCTAAGTCACAGTATTCAAAGCTAAACGCACAGTTTCTGTAACTTATGGCTTTGTTTTTTTTATTAGGAGTCATCACTTACATGCCACGTTGCTATGGCTCATTTATTATACTTGATAAAGAAAACATATCACATGGTATTAAAAAACATAAAAAAACAGTTTTACTTTGACTCATGTTGACAGCCTCTCAGTATTTGTTCATCTGTTTCAGTAAATTAAGATTTTTTAAAGTGATAGTTTAGAAGAGATGATCTCATGTCTGTCCATGAAATAGAAACCAGGAGATGATTATCTTAACTTAACATAAAGACTGGAAACAGAGAAACAGGTAGTTTGTTGTTGTCTGTCCAAAGGTAACAAAATCTACCTACTAGCACCTCTAAATCTAATAAACATGTTCTATCTGGTTTGTTAAATCAATACAAAAAGGGAAGTAGTTGTGGGACTATTTATTGGCCGGGTGCAGTGCCTTACTGGACTGACTGTGATACTGTTAGGTTTATTCAGCAGGCAAACACACACTAGTTATGCTCATACATGCTAATATTTAAGCTAATTAGAGAAAAAAAAGCCCAAACATTTATAACACCAGGTTCTCTTATTCAAAATAGCAACACAAGATGTGTTTGTTGAACAGGCAAAACTTGCATTAATTCTCAAAAGGAAGAAATAAAATGCTAAATTAGTTCAAATAAGGTTGCCAGGCAACCAGCAGAGTCTACAGGATTAAGTCACTGCCAAGCGGCAATCTCTGGGGTTTAAAAATGAAGCCAATGCCAACAATTACACTTCCTCAAACGGCCACCTGAGGCTGGCTCCGAAATCCCTGTAGACCGTCATGTTCAAATGCCCCACTTTACAGCACAAATAAACATGTTCACAGCCTGGTGCAACGACGGTTTTGGTCTGTATAGATAATTTCCTCTTTCATGACAACTGTACGGTGAATATAACTCACCTGATTAAATTTTAAATTTAAGGCTGCTCACTTCTAGCTCCATAAATCCAAGATGACAACAGTCAAGGCTTCAAAACGGGAGTCCACAAACCAACGGGTGATGTCATGGTGGCTATATCCATTATTTATTACAGTCTATAGTCACTGCTTCCTGCCATGAAATAGTCCCACACACAATCCTCAGTTACTTTTTTCCACAGATTAAACTAAGAAGATATGAATCAGTGAGTTTAAGAGGTGCAGGTATGCAGCCTATGTTACCTTCTGTTTCCCTGTGTTTCCAGTCTTTATGCTAAGCTAAGCTAACTAGCTGCTCGCTACAGCTCCAGACTTAATGCACAGAAATGAGAGTGGCATCTATCTTCTAATCTAAGACTCTGAATGTAAGTTTATTTACCAAAATGAAATCAAATTATTCCTGTAAGATGGGAGACAAATCTGAGCCAAAGAACCGTCGTAGTCCAGAGCACCCACTCTGCTGCTTTTCCTCAGTCCAATATCATCTCCCAAGGTCAAGTGTTTACTCCCGTCAGTGCCCATCTCGTAGTCTCTGTTTTCCCCAGAGCATCTTAAAATTTAATCTTTAAGGCCGACTGCAAGCCAGAACTCCTCCCACCGCTGATGGCTGATGTATCTGATGGGCAGCTAGAGCTGGAGTCTGCTTTATATAGACGTGCACCTTAAATACCTACCACAGAGATCAAATGGGGAGATTAGATAGAGGCCAGTAGTGAGAGCCTAGTGCGGGGTTGTATATACATAGTGTGTGTGTGTGTGTGTGTGTGTGTGTGTGTGTGTGTGTGTGTGTGTGTGTGTGTGATGCAGAAAGGCCAGCGGTTGAGAATGAGTTTGAATGAATGTGTTGTTAGTAGTTGACAGTGTTTTATTTGGCTCTTTTAGTTTGTGCAGCAAAGGGAGAGAATGACCAGGGAGGTAGGGGGGGTTGTATGTTTCATATGTATGTGCAGATATGTGTGTGTATGTGCGTGTGTGTGTGTGCATGTGTGTGTGTGTCAGACATAGTCCAGGAAGACGTCAGCAGTGCTCTGCAGTAAAGGCTGGGTGGGGGCTGTTGTGCTGCAGACTGAGCTCAGCCTCCGTGATGGTGCCCTCTGTTGCTCTGGAGGACCTGGAGCGTTGCTCAGCGTTAAGTACACCTGAGGAACAACATAGAATTTAATCTTTCAGCATTTCTCAGCCTGATAGTGAACTGAGTGTGACATGTCAATTCACAATGTCATAAACACAGTAGATGCCTCAGTTCAGTGGGACATTCTGGCAGTTTTCTGCTATTTCTTCTCCCTTGATAGATGGTGACAGTAAGAAGTTGAGATGACCACCAAAGAGCTCCTGGCATACTTTCTTTCACCTAATAAGGCAGTGACCTTGATTTTATTACTTTAATACTTGAAAAAATGAACAAATATTATTTCCAAAATGTCTCAAGAATGGGGTTGACATTTTTACCACATGACTGTAGTTGTGTATAGTAATATGTCTATCACAGTGATTTACCAGTGATTCAGTATTTCCACTAAGTTGGGATACTTGCCAGCGACAGATTAAAAACTATTGGCAATAATCGATAGAGCAGAAGCCAAGATATGAATTTTAGTCTATAGTATGTATCAAGCTCCAAAATCACTGAGTCCTACATTTCCCATAATGCATTTTGACAGAAACTTTTGTTAGACCCTCCCTGCCTGTCTTTCATTACTCCATGATCCCAGGTTTGTAAAGCAGGCTTTCTTTTATAAAACATGTCATCTTAAAACCAAAATCTATAAAATCCTGATGACATGATGATGACAGGAGCAGATGATACTGTTTTCTATGCTGTGTAGTGCTGCATATGACTATAAACTGAACATGATATGAATGATCAGTGGAGTGCCCTTTTAATTAAATAAGAATGACAAAAAATTGATAACAACATGAGATGTGGGGTGTGATAGTTACCATATAACCTCAATATCCATGTTTTAATAACCAGGGACCTTTATTGCATGTAGTGACCCTCTTTCACTCTTTCACTCCCTTTGCTTCTGTATTAATGCAGTCATTATCTGATAAAGGCAAAAAACCAACTTACATTCTTGGTTTTTTCTGACAGCAGCAGTTCGGTCCTCTCCACCAGTTTCCTGAAAGACGGTCTTTTCAAAGGGTCGTGGTTCCAACAAGACAACATTATTTCATACCTGCGGAGGTGAGACCAGTGTTAGTTTCAACATCTACTGAGAGCAGATTTCACTCACACACAGATGCAGTCAATATGAAATGAAATAAAGACGTGGGTGAAGAATCCAGCTGGTGACTTTACATCTATAACACATCCAACTCATGACCTCTGATTCGTCAGCTACATGATGGCACTTTTTTGTTTTGTTGCACCTTTGTTCTGTCTGTGTGACACTAATGAGAGAGAAGAAAATCCATCTGCTGATCATCATGAGCAGCCAAAAATATAAAAAAAGAGGTGTGAATTTATTCATACAGTAGGTCACAGCGTACTAATCATAACCGGACACACACTCACATCTCAGCGGGAGCGAACTCTGGTCTGTTCATCCTTTGGCGCTCTTGGATCATCCTATAAAACGCTGAGCCCACCTGCATCCCGGGGTACGGGCTGTTACCTGAAACATGGACACACAGTATATACAGAACAGTATGCTGCAGTTTTTGAGATAAAATCTGATTTTCTAATGACACTGGTTTCTGCAGCAACATTAAGCATCACAATCAATATGAGTTTCTATGATTCAGCCGACTGAGTGATGCTGCTGCTCGGGAGCATCATCGGAGCCTCTAATAAGGCCTCAGTCAGCTCAAATGGAAGATAATAATGTCTCCGACGTTATGAAACAGATGCAACAGCACATCTCTAACTGGAAATATTACCCAGAGAGAAGATTTCCCAGAGCAGGATACCGTAGGACCACACGTCACTCTCAAAGGTGTAGACACAGTCGAAGATACTCTCAGGAGACATCCACTTCACTGGCAGACGTGCCTGCAGGAGGGAGAGCCAGAATTACAAAGGTCTGTGTTTTCACTCATAAAAACACACAAAACTCCTCTTTAAAAGGATTCAGAATGTACATGTAGAGTGTTAAAGAGTAACGCTTCTCTACAACTGAGAATAGCAGCAGTGAAGCTGCTTTTCTCTTAATTTATATCTTCTTCTAGAACTGAAACAGTCCGTTTATTAATTAGTGGATCAACAAAAGCTAAATTAGCTTTAGCTTTTTGGAGAGTTGACTGGACAAAATGAGCAATTGAATAACACCATTTTTGGCACAACTTTCTGATATTTTATAGACCAAAGAATTATTAATTCACCAATAATGAAAATAATTGTTAGTTGCAGTTTTCTTCACAACTAAATATTGTATGTATTGTTTTGGAAAAGTGTTCAAGCACAGTGAGGAGAAATATATGTGGCAGGTTTCCCCTCTTGATTTTCAGAGAGAGAGAGAGAGAGAGAGAGGAAATTAAGAAAGAAAGAGAGAGAGAAGGAGGGAAGGAAGGGAGAAATGAAGGAAAGACGAAGGAACAGAGAGAAAGAGTGACTCACGTTGCCCCGGAGCACATAGCTGGCGTCAGTGGTGATGTCTCGTGCTAACCCAAAGTCACAGATCTTCGCCACCCTGCCGTGAGTCAGCAGAATGTTTCTGGCTGCAAGATCCCTGTGGATACACTACACACACACACACATACACGCACACACACACACACACACACACACACACACACACACACACACACACACACACACACACACACACACACACACACACACACACACACACACACACACACAGAGAAGCATTCATGCACGCACAAGCAAACACAAATACGGAAATTAGCATTGACATTCTAACTGGTTTCTGCAGTGAATGAATGACGCACAGCACACACATACAAATGAAGTGAGGGAAGTTAAACTTGTTACAAACCTTTTAATCACAAAAGGCTTATTGACAGTTCTTCACACATGATAAAAATGCATTGAAACACATTGAAAGAAATTAAATAGTACAAAACAAACTCAACAAACAAATAACAGGTTTTAGTACAGTCTCAATGCAATTACAGTCTAGACATTAATATATAAAAAGCCCAGATTTATTTAAAGGAAACAAAAGTGCAGTCAGAGAAGAATCAGTCAAACAAAGGCACATAAAAACAAGAGAGCTTTTAATGCTTCTCTGGAGCCATGAGAAACTTTCCATCTGTGTGCAGTATGGGAGCTAAATGCCAACGTCACTGTCTTTATGGACTAGCGGACGGCAATGCTTACAGTGTGTTGGCCCAAAGCCAGGATGTGATTTATAATCTAGCAGCAGCACTTAAAACCTCCTCTGTACCTCAGACAGTCAAAAGTAAAATGCTTACATTCTTGGAAGTGATGTACTCCATTCCTTTGGCCACCTGGTAGGAAAAGCTGAGGAGATCTTCAGCGTCCAGAGAAAGCTCGTCGATATCGTCTAGACAAAGGTTACGTTGTCAGCTAATGATATTTGTATAGACTTTACAAGGTAAGATATACAGTGTGTTGTGTATTGTTGAAATGCATTATGGGGAAAAGGTTTACTACCTGACTGGGAAGACCTTTCTTTCTCAGAGGGACGCATGGGCATATAACCAGTACCAATCACTTCAGTGCTGCACAACACATACAAACACACATACATACAGTGAGTCTTTCATTCTGACATGGGAACAATATTCCAGTCAAATAAAACATAAATACACACCTCGCAGGCTCAGTTTGCTTAAAGACGTTGCGATAGTAACCATCACTAATTTGGGAATTTAGGAAGGTCTCTCTTTTTCTGCGCAGGAAGTTGAGGAGGTCGCCATAGCAACAGTATTCTGTGATTACCAAAATTGGGCCTGGAAGGATCAAGAGATAAAAAAAAACCTCAGTCACAGTTGATTTTTAACAACAATACAAAAGAAACAGACAAGCAAAGCTCTGATGAGAAGATGTCAGGTTGACAGGAATTTGATTTATTTGACTGAGTAAAGGGTCACGTGACTTTCTTTCTGACAGGTTGTTAATAATATGTGGGTTTAAAGACGATGTCAATATGTTGCGTTAAAACATATTGAACAAATATTCAATATCTTTAAATGAGGATTTGTCATTCCAACCTGCAACAGAATCTTAAGTGTTTCTCTCCTAATAACATATTCATGCATACTTGTGTGAAATCCAATCTAAATGCTGCATTATGATCAATTCTGAGGGCTGGACAGGTGGATAATATTGACTGACTGAGCTGTACATTTGTGATGAGTCAAACTGTATCACGTCTTGGTATTGGAGCTGGGTGGTACTGACTGTCCAGTATCTGATTTTCAGTAAAAGGCCAATAACTCCTTCGACTCACAGGTCAGTCTCTCATAGAGAACCCTGCATTGCAGAACCAATCCAGAGCCTTTAGGGAGGCCCTTCATACTGGGGCGGTGACATGCAGTTCACTACGGAGGAGAATGGGGGGGGGGGGGGGGGGGGCATCATTTCCAGTAAGGCGTGTCCTTGACAGAATGTAAGGGGTGCAGGTTTGTTAGCAGCTGTTCTCGCCACCGTTCAAGCAACTACTGTGCATTTAGAAATCCCCAGACGGTCAGTGGGCAGAGATCTCTGATTGTCTGCTACAGCGAGACTAATAACTGCTGGGCAGAGCAGCAAGTCAGCATATGTCTGTCTCATCTCAAACAATATCTACCACCATCAAAGAGAGTTCAACCACAACAAAAACTCCTCCTCCTCCTCCTCCTCCTTCTCCTCCTTCTCCTCCTCTCACCTCCGACAGTGCACGCTCCCAGCAGGTTAACAATGTTCACGTGGTTTCCGAGGTAACTGAGAACCTTCAGCTCTGACATCAGTGCCTCCTTCTCCGTGGAGTGAGCGTTGGCTGCGATGACATCATTGGGACATTTTTTACAGTGTCTCATGTGTGGCTACAACACAGTCAAAGAGAAACAGACCAACAGTCACACTTACGTTTGAGCATCTTCACAGCGACGGTTGACACGGTGTCAGCAGAGCAGAGTCCATAAGCTGTGGCCCTCACTACCTTTCCAAAAGCCCCAGAGCCCAGAGTTTTACCTGAGTGAACGCACACACACACACACACACACACACACACACACACACACACACACACACACACACACACACACACACACACACAAACACACATATAAAAACTTTAATGTCATGTACTTTGAATAATATTCAGTCTTTATTCACATATAAAACTTATATAAATATCCAAATATCTTCTAAAGTCCATTCTCAGTGTAACGTATGTGCACTGATGGTTTCAGTTTTCTACATCACACTTGTGTAACTTGCATATTGGGCCACAATTAACAAAACTACATGATGTCACAAAATCCTTCTTGTTTGTGCTCTTTGTAAACTATTCAATGTAAAAACATAGCTACACAGACTTGTGTACTGTCCTACCAAAGCGTAGCTTCTGTCGAGGAAACTCCCACTTTGAGTCATACGGGAGCTGCGTGGGGTCAATATAAATGTAGTTGTTGCCATGGATACTCTCGATGACCTTCCACTGGATTTGGAACTTAGGTTTCTGTTGAAGTTCGGAGAGCAGAGAGGTTTATACAGAGAAAGTGACTTTGCTACGTGTGACGACATGATTGTATAGCTTTATATGTTTGGCCTTTTCTCATGGCCCTTCTGTTCAATTTTAGATCGCTCTATGCACTTTAGATGTCAGACTCACGTCTAGACTCTCTCCTGATGATCCCACTGCGAATTCATAAACTAGTTCTCAAGGAGTCTGACTCATCTGAGCGCAGTAAGAGCAGCGTGCCACGAGGGTAAAGTAATGGTTCCAGATGTGATCAGAGTGTCAAAAAAAACAAAAACAAACCCTTTAATTGCTGCATGTCTGCACTTTGAATGGTTGATTGATTCATTTCAAATTCATTAGGACACATTCATATTGATTAAAAGGATCACTTTTATCTGCAGAGTATATTACTAAATGCAGCACATAAACTAGTCCAATCAGCTTCTAACTTTAACTCTAAACAAGACCGAGGCATGACTCATTAGCAAATGTGAGTGGGACCTTTGCCAAAAACTATTAAAGACTTTATTTTCCAGTAATGCAAACTGCATATCAATGATGTTAGATCACTTCAATTTAACACTGATGTCTCTGAGTTTTTCAACTGATTCATGGCTTTGAACGGGATTGATGGCCATAGATTTATGTGACATCTGAGAGATTTACAACCTTACTTTCACTCAGGTTCTAATATTTCTCCATCGCAGTAATGAAATGATATTTACGATGTATTTCTTACCTGCATGTACTTATAGAGCAGCACCACCAGAATGAGGCTGAGCAAGATGCCAGTAGCCACCATGCCGGTTAAAAGAGGGGTGAAGAGTTTATGGGGGACGATGCGTTCTGAGGAGACACACACAAAAACTTACGTTGGAGCAGTGAAGTGTAGTTACACACATACACACACACGAACGCATCCTCCTCTTCCTCCAGCATTGAGACAGACAGACAGACAGCTGCAGCAGTGGTGTTTGTTTGTGTGTTGAGGATTAGCGAGTCAACACCATATAATCCCAGCCTGCATAGTCAGCATACACTAATCTCATTCAATCTGCACCCAGTAACCAGTAACCACACACCTGGCCTCCACAGACACAGGTCAATGGGTTTCTGTGCTTATGTGTATGCATATACACCGGGTATGTCCTGATATGATGTCTCTGTGGTGTGTGTGTGTGTGTGTGTGTGTGTGTGTGTGTGTGTGTGTGTGTTAGACATATTAACGGTAAGGTACCACTGATGGAGAACAGGGTGTAGGCTTCTTCCCCCTCTGTAGACGCCACACACTCCAGCGTGTGGTAGTGTGCGTGTTCCTTGCTGACGTTCAGTCGGCTCTCCACCTCACTCCTACCAAAGGCAGACTCTGTCACCATGGCGACTTCCGGAGTCTCCCATTGGGTGGCATTGGGCAGGTGTGAGCACCTGTTCAGGGGTTATAAGGTTAAGGTCACTCTTTTAACTTTTTTCACTCTAAAGTCTGCTACTTGTTCCCGCTCTTCTCTCCTCCATCACTTCTGTCTCCCTACAACCTCATTCATTCACTAATTCTGACATCATCATATCTGACCAATGATCTTTCTGCCTGCGTTCCACGAGCCAATCAGCTCTTCTTCTGTATTCATGGGCTGATGGAGATTAACTCCACAAAGTCTTTCTCTGTTGCTAACGTCAATACTGTTTTACACTTCCACTTCCACTCTCTTTATTAAAACGGGTATCAGACTATTGATTATTGAAATTAAGATTATTATTGAAGACTAATCTGATTTTATTTTATCCGTTATTTCAAGATGACAAGTGAATTATCTCAGGATAACAAAGTTGTTTTTCTTCTGATAACAGAACAATCATGTTGAAAGAAATGAATGTTTTCTTGAAATAACAAGAGAATTATCCCATTAATCACCATTATCACAAGAAAATTATGATTTTAGCCCAAGATTAGAAGATATTAGTAGATAATTATTTAGTAAAAGTGATATTTTCTTTGTTTTGGCCAACTATCAATAATCCTGTTAGTTTTGGCGCGTTTGTCTGAATGTTAATGAGGTTATGAAATATCGACTAACTTGTTCGGCTCCCGTGAGAGTCTCATGCTCTCAGATGAAGAGCCGCACAAAACACCAGATGATGAGTCATGTTTGAGATTATTGTTACAGCATTTCATCTGAGCAACGTTAATATTCTCAGGATGTATTGATAAGAACATTTTTAATACATTTTTAAAGGTGCATTCCTTATTTATTGTTTGTTTTACAAAATGGGCCTCGTAAACATACAAACAGTGAAAACCAAAAATATTTAAAAGCAGCCAAAGAGAACTGACCTAACTTTAAAATAGGGATAGTAAACAATGAGAGAATTAATTTGTTACATGATGTTGTCGTTTATCACAATATCAGATTTGATTACATTTTGACCCATTTTTAGAAAAACAGGTTTTACACCATTGACTGTAAATAAATATAGATGTCATGACAGCTCCCCAGAAGTGAAGCCAAAACATCTCCATCCCATCTTAAATTAAAAAATGTCAAATAAATTTTTCCCAAAGATGGTTTCTGACACTTTAGGTGATTGTTATCACGCTGATGTTTGTCCAAGTGCTCTTTTTTCTGATAAGTTTGGTTTTAATCGGTTATTTGACGTTATAAAAGGGGGTGTGATGTCATGATTGAAACCTCCGAGTCTATGAATCACAGCATCAGTTGCTACAGCTCTTGTGTTCTCTCCTCTTTCTACAATTGTTCATGAATAAAGAATGAAGTAAAGAGCGAGACAAAGCATTATCACAGATTCACATCCAGCCCGTGATAATACCTGTGTATCATTTCATTAAAGGCTAAATGTAATAAAGCACATAAAGTAGCATTCACAGCCTTTTAATGACAGTAATGTGATATATTTTACCTTGTGTGGGGCAGCTCACAGAAGTACCAGGTGATTTTAGGGACTGGGTAACCAGCAGCGATGCAACGCACCTGTCCATCAACTGGCCCTTCCTGAGCGATGATAACTGGTTTACCTTATAGAGAAAAAAAAAACTCTTGTATATTGTGTCATTGTTATGTAAAGCAATGTAATGAATGTTAGAGTAACTTACTGTTGACGTATACGTGGAAAAAATGATCCACAGATGCGTCCTCATGACTGGCTGAGAACTTATAGATCCCGCCCTCCGAGCCAAGAACCCTCACTAGTCTCAGCTCGCTGATGTATCTGATAAAACAAACATAGGCGTCAGATATGTCTGCATGTCCTCGCATGTGTACTTTCAGTGGAAATTGATGCTCTGTAAACATATAGTACCTGTATTTGCGGTGGTGGATAGTGATAACACGCTCTGTGGTGTTGAGGAGTCGCTTGCCATTGTAGGACCAGTACAGGGAACTGGGTGCAGGATAAGCATCAAACTCTACTCTGAGGCTCAGACTCTCCCCTTCTTTCACATCAGCCTGGACTGGACTCGTTCCTCCTAACATGGAGATAAACCCCTGATCTGTAGAACCACAGAGATAGTTAAAGGAAAAGTCTGATAATGTGCATGTTAGTACACATTATCATTATCTGTAATGTGTTCATTTAGGGACAAGAGCTGCATATTAGCTTAGCTTATAGATGCTATGATATGTGTCATTAGTCTATTTAAAGGACAGGTTCACAGTCTGTCCTAAAACAATCAGCTGCCTTTAACATATATACATGAATATTCAGCTGTTCATATAAAAACAAACATACAGTAAATATGTCCTGTGATGTTTAATCTTTTTGGTCTGACATGCAGGTAGCAGGTAAGAGCCACAGATTGATTGTTGGTGTAAAATAAAGTATCTTGAAAAAGAAGAATCTGGTTTTTACATTATTTATGTTTTGTGTATAAATATATAAAAGCCTGCAAACAACAAACTCAGATTCAGGACACCATCAGTTTATTAGAGTTGATGTTTCTGTGACGTGACTCAGAAAACGTGATGATGATGATGATGATGATGGTAGACATGAGTAAACAGCATCAGACCATCTTTGATTATTTATCACAAACCACAACGTAGCCTGCTTCTCATTCAAATATAATGAAGTGAAATAAAATGGAAACTCAGTTTGATTATCAGGTTAATCAGAACTAGTGGACACAATCCTCACCCTCGTATTCACTCTTAAGGTTTGGTTTGTCATTTTGAATCTTATTTGAGCGAATGTGACGAGTATACACATCTTTCCAAACATTCTTCTCTGCCTAACTCATATCTAGAGCAGCTTTAATTTCTTCCTGCATAGACTGCAAATGAAAAATACATTTTTGGGGGGAAACAGGTGTCAAGTTTTAGCTTTTAATTGTTCTGACATAAACCAACTTCAACACTCACCGCGGATGTCCAGCTGCAGCGCCGTGTCACTGGTGCCTCTCTCGTTCTGGGCGGAGCAGCGGTAGGTGCCCGAGTCTGATTGGTTGACAGCTCTGATCGAGAGCGAGGTGGCGCGCTGATAACCGCGCGAACCGGACAGGATGTGTGAGGTGTGAGATTCATGAGGATGCTGCAGGACATCAGAGGGGCAAAGGTGATGTACTGTCACATAGATCCATGCTCACGTTTTTCAAGTGAGCGTGCACGTTCCTCACACTTGATTTAACGTGTTTTAAGATTATATTTCACACTGTTAACGTCACATTTAAACATTCTCAGGACTGTAGCCAGTACAAAACCCTCAGAGCTCTGGTCCACCAACCAAACTCTCTACAATTTTCTGGACATTTGAGAAAAAAAAAATCACATATTATTTATTAATTTAACTGTAAAATGATATCTCATTAATTAATTATGTCTTCTGCAAATGTTATCTCCCAAATTGTTGATTCCCTACACTGTCAGATATGTTTTTATTCTGGTTGATAATAAAAACAATCATTATTGGGTGTTTTTTTGGCTATTTTTAAGATATTTAGTCTAAAAATATTAGAATCAGTCAACATGTGTAATATGTGTATAATCATAGAATGTAAATGTTAATGTCATTAAATCTCCAGAACCTCCTTCAGTCTAAACATTTGGCTGTTTCTTGTATTGGTCATTTTGCTTTTAAAGAAAGAAGACGAGCCTGTCAGCTAAATGTGACACAATCTGTTCTGCATCAGTCTCACCGCTGTCGAAGGGAAGTTCCACTTGAGACTGAAGTCTGGGTTCACGTTTTTAGAGCTGCAGGTGAGTTCAAACTTCTCTCCTCTCCTCAAGATGACGTTGTTTTTCTGGGACAGTGTGATGACTGGAGGCACCTCTGGAACTGGATCAAGAGATGCAAAAATAAGTTTATTATAACTTAAACCAGCACGTTTTCATGAAAACCCTTCAACTCTCTCATCATATTTGTTTTCAAGGCTTTTTCACTTAATAACAGTCACAGGCTCACTTGGGTCACTTAGGTCATGACCTTTGCACTTCTCACTGTTAGTGGCATGTTATTTACGAGTCTGAGATGATTTGATTGTATTGTATAGTATATATATTCCTATGAACGCTGTGAATCAATCTGGATTCGCTTGTGTGCTAAATGTCTAAATCATAAATCTAAATGCATGTAAACTAGTTTTTTCTCCCGGAGCGATTTCATTAAAATGCTGCTGAAACAGAGTTTGTCAGATTGATACTGAAGATGAAAAGACTGCAAATAAATAACTTGTTTGTCTGCTGTTATAAAAGACCCTCAAGGGTGTGTGACTCTTGTGGGACTGTTTGAAGGCACAAACACACGCACTAATGCATGTTTACACTCATGTGACTATGCGCACACTTGCAGTATTTACATATGCATGCTCTTGCGTGCCCAGAAAGTGGATGATTAATTTCCTAATAACTGTCTCACTGACGTCACTTCTTCAGTAGCCGTGTTTGACGAAGGCTGCGTTAATTCTATTTACCCCAAACACGCCCTTCATGCACCGTTACAAAGCTTTATGCAGTATGGGACTCCTCTAATCCCTCTAGTCCTCCCTCTCTCCATCAATCAAAAGCTCTCAGTCAAAAGGACACAAAAACTCCTCCCAGCTTGTCTCTGTTTAGTCCTCTTTCCACTGCAGACCAGGCTGGAACGGCTGAAGCAGAAACATGATCAGTTTCCACCTGAGCCCACTTCAACAGTTTTTATGGTTCATTTCATATCATAAACTGAGAGTTAACAGTTGAAGGAGGCCCTCACTGCTGTAGCTGCCACTAATCCCTGCCAGGATGCATATGGTCTTTTAAAGATCCCCCCCCCCCCCAGACATGTTTTATCATTATTCATAAAAATCCTCTGCTTGCAATAATTAACAGCCTGACAAGTTACCTTGTTAAAAATCCTTAAAATGGCATCTACTCTCTTCTCCCTCCTTGAAAAATTCAGAATCTATGAATATGTAAATATTTTCCACTTAAAAGTTTAACTGCAGGACACAAAATGTCTCTTATTTCACAAGCAGCTGTTAAGGTTGTTACTCATCGCTTCACTTAACTACTGAGAAACAAATACTGCTATATTTGCTTAATGTTTTCCTGAGGCAAAGACAAACGATCTGGCTTCACTTTGCAGTGAATAATTACTGGATGGCTGTTGTTTGGTTGAAAAGGTATATTTGAACAGAGATCATTTACTGTAAAGACGACTGGATCCTTTCATCCTCGTAGCTGTACATCTGCATTCATGCTAGCAAAGCTCTGCCACATTCAGGAACAGGAACCATAACTTTGGAAACACGGATGTAGGGCTGCAACTAATGATTATATTCATTATTGATTCATCTGCTGATTGTTTTCTCAATAAACTGATTAATTGTTTTGTCTATAAAATATCAGAAAAATAGTGAAAATGCCTGTTATAATGATGTAGAGCTCATGCAGACGAGGCAAATGTTTGAGAAATGACTAAAACAATTATTATCAAACCAGCTGCTGATTCTTCTTCTACTAATTGTTGAATATCTCTCATATCTCTTACCTAGTCGTACATCCACAGTGTACTTGCACGACGTCACCTTGTCTCCACCGAGCCTCCCCACACACACGTAACAGCCCTCAAACTCCTTGCTAGCATTGCTGATGATGACGCCTTGCTGCAGGTCGCTGCGGTAACTCATACCAGAGGGCAAAGGTCGTCCATCGCAGGTCTCCAAATCCAGGAGGGTGACCTCAGGGTCGGTCACAAGACAGGGTATGGTGCAATCCTCACCTTCACGCACCAGGATGATGTTCACCATGGTGCGCTGGAAGGCATTCTGGGGGTCTGAGGGAATCAGGTTTGGAGAATTAATATCTAGAGTCTATAGATGGACACATGTGCTTCATCCTCATCCTCAAACACCACCCACCTTTCACGTATACATAGATGGAGCTGCGTTCCAGTGTGCTGTTGTTGATGCACACGTAACGGCCCATGTGGTAGGCTTGAACCGCCGGCACTTTGACATAAGCCACTCCGCCCTCCTCCATCTCTCCCTCCAGTCTGCGAGCCCTCTCCCACTGCCACCTCAACCTGGACGGGGCGCCGGACGTTGTGGCATTGTTGTGGCAACGCAGCTCCAACTTCCCCTTCTTGGGAACTACTATGTGAGGCCCGCTGGGGGAGATGACCGGCTGGCACCAAACTGGAACAGAGGAAATCAAGTATGGTTGATGTATGGATGCTGTTTGGTAAAAATGAAGCATAGGAGGAAAAACTGCTGCTACCATCAACACTAATGTAGATGAATGACCAACTCTAGGAAGAATAGCAAGAAAGAGATAGAAATCAATGAAAAGAGCAAAAACAGGATAGAGCAGAGCAGAGCATAGAATAGAATAGAATAGAATAGAACAGAATAGAATAGAATAGAATAGAATAGAATAGAGTGCCTAATGTGATGGTTAAATAGGATGTTATGGTTGGCACACAGCCCCTAAAGACAGAGTGCTATCTAACCACCATGGCTCAATCAATAATTATGAGCTGTCTACCAGCTGTGCATTAAGACCCTTAAATCCATTCTCTTAAGATGAGTAAACTAAACTAACGTTTTCTTCTACGGTTAACCCCCACCAGCCAAAACCCCCCCCCCCCCCCCCCCCCCCCCACTACCCACCCCCCCCCCGCACTCTCTCACACACATGAAAGGCGCCTTTTTAAGTGCAGGATTTTCATGTGATTGCTGTGCCTTCAGGCCTGGCAGCGCTGAGAAAAGCAAGAAGGAGAGAGAGGCGTGTGTTTCATATATCTGACTTTATGTGGTTTAAGCAAGCAAGTGGTTCCGTGGAAACCTGAAGCTGTTACATGACTAAACACAAAGCAATCAGCCCAACATCGGGAGCTGCTGGATGTCAGGGTGTGTTTGTGTTAAAGGATGTGTGTGTGTGCGTCTATCGGATCCTCTGGTTCTTATTGTTCCTTCTGTTGCCGTGCCAAAGCGCACAACCTGACTCCTTTTTTATTTCGGTTAGATAAATAATTAATCTACACACACACACACACACACACACACACACACACACACACACACACACACACACACACACACACACACACACAGACAGACACACCTGTTGCCGGCCAGGAGAGGCAACCCACAGGCATCTGCTACTCACCTCGACTTGGTGGTTATGCAAATGAGTCATGATATGATCTGTAGATCTGTAGACTAGAGCTGGCAGGTTGGGCTTCATGTAAACATGAACCACGTTTCCACGGAACAGTGTGGAGACTTTGGCTACTCTCCAGTATCAGAAACATATGTGTATGAAAGGCTACTAAACATGCGCAATGATGAATGCTGCATTTCTGGGCCACCTGAATAAGTCCAATTAAGAGCGAAATAAACCAATTTGGACACAGTGAAAGCATTTAATTCATCTGGAAAGATATAATATGATAAAAATGAATCGTGGCAATATAGATTCTGTACTAATATCACCATCATAAAGTATAATACAGTAAGATCTTTAGAGGCGCACTCAGGTGTAATAAGGTATCATTTATGGAACTAATGTGAGGTAAATAAATGATGTAAGGTACAGAGAAACAACATGAGTCACTATAACAATACTTAAACAACATTATAATCATTTCTGGAAGGTTTCTTACCTCTCAGTAGGAGCAGAATAAAATGTGATGCAAAAACAACCCAGTAGCACCTCATGATTGGGCAGTTTTTTTTTAAGCGTGTCCCTCTAGTCCATGCGTCTCAGGCGCAGGAAGAACCATCCTGTGCTTCAGGAGAAAAAGAAGAAAAACAAACAAACAAAAAAAAAACAGCCTTAGCAGATCCCATCCACCGTAACACCCAGAACAGGTCCCTGCACTGTAGTGAGCGCACAAATAAAAATGATCCTGGAAGCAGCGACTCCCCCTGATGGATTTCACTGGAGCTTAAAGACACAGTGCAGCGCCTCTCCTCCTCCCTGCTCTGGCTCCCTGCCACTCCTTTCTGTCCCGCATTGGCTGGACTCAGGCCAAGCTGATGAGTCGCTTATTACCGGGAAAAAAACCACTCGGTTCTTACCAAGCTACTCTATCTCTTTACTTACACAGTCATTGTAAGATAGAAATAAAGTACAATGTTCAGTAAGACCTCCAGCTCTGCTGTAACATCATGTTATTATGACTGATTGTCTCTCTGTTGGCAGGAGTTTCCCTGCAGAAGCTCCTTCAGTATCAGCATTATCTTCACCTTCCCCAGACTGAATCAACTTTAGATCCTCGTTAGGAGTCAATGCACGCTCATAATGTGGTGGTGTAGAGAGGAAGCTTTTTACAGCAGGATATGAGTCAGTCAGGTATCACAACCTGTCCAACACCTGCTCTGAACACTGCTGAACATTTCAACATTGATTTTGTAATAGCAGCCTCAAATTCATCAAAATCGTCTGCATAAGCTCTTTCTTCATCTGCTTGCCTTTTTTCTCTTCTCCAGTTGCCTAAACTTTGCTGATCTAAGAGGGAAAAACCCCATAATCCACAAATATAACAGTCCCTGAATTTGTTAAAATATTGTTATGCTTAAATTCGTTTTTTCTTGCACATCATAAAGTCTTAATGACAGGTTTGTGGGACTTCAAACTATGTGAACTGTATAAATCCTGCACACTGTCTTTTGCACTCTTTAATTCAGTCACTTTTTTTGGCTGCCAGACCTCCGAAAGGTCAAATCTACCAAAACAAAACATCATAATTAAATGGCTACAAGTGACCAGCAGCGTGTGATGGTGTCTTGTTTCTTTTGTCACAATCCAAAAAAAGGACCAAATGAGATTTTGGATATTGGAGTTAAATTCATTTTGAAGGCCTCCTGGCGGATGAAGAACCACAGGCAGCCTCTTCATTGGTTTTATGCCTCTGCATGTCTAAATGTGTGTTTGGTTATGTGTTGATTATGTGTGAGTTTTATCTTCCTGTTGCTCCAGAGGAATATGTGAGAGGACACTGGGGTTGTTGTGTTTTTTTTTTTCTTACACACATGATTCATTTCTAAGCTCACTGCGTTGCCCCGCGGCTGTTTATGCCTCTCGCAGCACATGATGGCCTGATTAGACTAAACAAACTAGAAAAGAAGCAGAACATCACTTTCATTGCTTTTTTTGAGAAAAAAAAAACGTTGATTTGATTTGTTTTTCCAACACAATTTTCTATAAAAATGTGACTTGTGATGGTTTGTCTTATCAGTTGAATATCAAAGAAATAACTGGGGGGGGGGATTGAACTTGTATAAATACACATTCAGACCCAGAGCTCAGCTTTGTGACTTTTTTCCTGCAGTTTTAACTCTTAATATCTATGCAAAGAGGGCCAACCGCCTGTTCTTTAATAAGGATAAGTGCACCAGTCCAGTGGTAGATATATTCTGGCCTTGGGTCAGTTCAGTTAATGTGATAACACACTGCCATTTTTCCAGAGTACTTCTGCCAAATAGACAGCTTTGTGTGGGCAGGGTGACGCCGGGATTAGGATCAAATAATCTGGGACATGCACCCTTTGGGGAGCAGGGACGGGTGGAGGGAGGGGTTGGAGGGTCTTTGACTCAGAAGCATGGGGTGAGAGAGAGCAGTAGCAGACCGACCATGTGCCTAAGAAAAATGTTTTTGCAGGCAGTGATGCCTCAAAGGGCTGTTTCATATGTGAAACACAAAACGTTTTGTTGTTTCTTGCCCTCATTTTCTTCGATATCTAATCTGATGTAAAGGTTCATAAGTATTTAACCCCAACATGTATCATACAAGACGAAGTGATGCACTGAAAAAACACATCATCCAACTTTACTTTTCACTGCCCAGCTGGAAACCTTCTGTTGAATATTCTGCATTCAAACAAAGGAAACCTGCACCCTCAGGTGTCAAAGTACAATACACCTGTTCACCCACCTATAGTCCAGCTGCCCATATGCTCCATGAAGATGTCACTGTTTGTGTTAGTGTGTGTGTGTGTGTGTGTGTGTGTGTGTGCGTCCTGCAGGATCATTCATATGTCTACTGTCCACTAAGTTCACATGTCATTTGAGCAGTTTATATGTCTTTCACTATTACATTATTCATCACTGAGGTGAGCATCTATAGCTGATCTGGGCTGACTCACTATGACTTAGTGTGTGTGTGTGTATGTGTGTTTCTGTGTGTGTGTGTATGTGTGTTTCTGTGTGTGTGTGTATGTGTGTGTGTGTATGTGTGTGTATGTGTGTGTGTATGTGTGTATGTGTGTGTGTATGTGTGTATGTATGTGTGTGTATGGACCCACAGCATGACTCACTCAGTGCTTTTAGACAGATGAGGACAGCGGTCTCATAGAGGGCAACGGAGGTTTTATACATGAAAAATAGCCACTTAGATTAGATTACGTATTGAAAAACATTCCCTCTCTTTCTCTTTCACCTTCCCTTCTCTCCTCTCTGTCTCCTTGTCAGTGACGCACGCACACACATCCTAACTCAATCACCTACAAATGGAGCTATCCTCACACCCTCAGGCAGGCACGTACGTACACCTTCTTCGCCTGCTGGCGTAAAAAACCACAGGGAGACTGAGAGGGAAACACACACACACACACACACACACACACACACACACACACACACACACTTAGACTTGAAGCATACCTCATCGTCTCTCCACATGAGGATTAGTCAAATGCTCAGCATAACTTTTTTTCTGACGCAACACTCTCCTCCATCTGCTGACTGGACATTATAAACCTGATATCAGTGTCCATTTGTCTTCACTCTCCTTTAATACAGTCATTGCAGTGGATGTTTGTGTTTTTGACCCACTCATTGTGGTTGTTAAGTGTCCATCCATGGTTCAATTGTGGTGTTTCACTTATCAATTATGACCCCATGAACAGATCAGACTAAGAGGTTGGTCAAAAAACAAAAAAAAAAAGCCAAACATTTCCTCAGAGGAACAAGGTAAGGTCTTAGATTCACTGTGATGTAATCCACTTTGCAGTATACTACAGTTGAGATCATTTTCTTCATTTGCAACCATATAATATTAGAAAGGGATATTCTAGCTGAATGTACTGTTGCTCTGCAGTGAAGCTCTGATGCACTGACAAATAACAAAATCAATTATTATTTTATTATTGTAAAATCTCAGCAAGTGAGCAGCAAATGATTGGAAAATTTACAATTTCTTTAATTACACTTGCAACAATATGCTCATATTCTAGAATAAAACATGCATTCATTTTCATAACAGATGGATCTTTGTATTGCAAAACAAAGGAGGAGAAACTGCCACGTTAAGCTGTTATGCATGGCATCACACTGTAGTGATAACCATATGTTTGATCCAACGAGATGATGTGGATTGAAGATGTGCCAGAGCACATATCTGAGTAAGCTAATATCAACGTGTGTAATTACTCATAGCCCAATGATCGCCCTCTGTCTGGATAAACCTGATTAGCATCGACTAGGCTGTAGCCGCCCTGTAATCCATCGTAAGGAGAGAGAGAGAGACGTGAGCAGGGAGGGAGGGAGCCAGCGACAGAGAGAGACAGAGACAGGATGATACAGAGGCTGTAGGGGAGACAGATGAGAAAGGGAAACTAGATGCAAACATGGTGCAAGAGGAGGGAGAGCAGAGAGACGGAATAAAAGAGAAGGGAGGAAGAGGAGGAAAATAAATAGAAAAGGAATCAAAGAGAAGCAGCAAAATGCGTCAGAGCAGGTTACAGCCTGAAGGGAAACCAGAGGAGCTGCACATGAAACTGTACTGAACTCCTCTTGTCCTCACCTTTACCATGATATTCAGTTGTTTAAATCTACTGTATATCAAAGTATATGGTTGTGTCAAAGGCAGTAGAGAGATCAATTACTTCCTAACACCATTACAACACATGTAGTTTATATGAAGTTAATATGAGACCTCAGGAGTCTGAGTTGGACAAATCAAGTGAGTATCTTCCACAGTTACACCTCTTTTGTGTGTTATTATGCCTCCACAGCAGGTCTTCACAGAAACACAAGGAGTGAATTTCAGACTAAAAAGACTATAACGAAGTAACTGGTTTGGTTTGTGGATTTTGTGCCCCATCACTTACACTGAAGGCATGTTAGGAAGGATCTTTTAATGCCAGCATGAACAGGAGGAATGATTCCAGCACGCAAAAACAGTTCCAATGTACATATGGGTGTGTGAGTATTGTTTTAAGACAGACTTGAAAAAGGACACAAACAAACCATTTGTCAGCAGAGGGGGTTAAACTGCTTGTTTGAAACTAGATTGTTAACAGCTGTTGACCAGGGAGCCATTAACTATTGACAAAATACTGAGTCCAACAGTGTCCAGCACTTCCTTTAGTAACGTCCAAAAGGACATTTGCATATGTGAAGCATGAGTTCAACTCGTGGACATCAGTGGTGTTAATAAAGAACTTTGCAGGTAACAGGTGTTACTTCAGGATAATTGGTGATTGTATTTATTGTATTAAAATAAGACTTGAGGTATGTATGAGTGTTTAAAGACACTTTTTGATTTGAGGTTATTGCTGTTTTTAAATGTGCTTTATAGTTAGACTTGACTTGATAAGACAACTACACTACATGTCATCTTATCATATATATTCTTTTAAATTGTGTTTTCTGCTTTAGTAAATGAATTAGGTTGTAGAGTGTAGTAATGTAGTCTGCTTTGTTTTTGTTCATTCTTTCACTCTAAACTGGTATAATTGTACACCTTATATAACTTTTTGCTTCATAATAATATTCCTTATTATGGTCATGCCAATAAATTGAATTTGAAAAATATATAAAGGCTAAATGGAGAGATGGAGTAAAAAAAAAGCTTCAAACGAGGGAAAAGGAGCACGAAGGGGGAGGGGATGTTATCAGGAAGGCAGATGGGGTGAAAGATAAAGAGGAGACTGGAGGAGAGACAGAGTGAATGAAATAAATGTAATTTCCACGATCAGTTTAACTGGGAGACCATTAGCATCTTCTCTCTACCTCACTTTCCCTCTCGAGTGTGAGTGTGAATGCACCATGAACATACGGGGATCCACACAAAAACTCACACGTATGATGTGATACAGGAGCTATTTGATATATTATATATCAACCCGGATGGTTCTCACAGAGGGGAACAAAAATCAATGTACTCACAAATATGATGTTACCACTCTGTGTGTGTGCGTGTGTGTGTGTGTGTGTGTGTGTGTGTGTGTGTGTGTGTGTGTGTGTGTGTGTGTGTGTGTGTGTGTGTGTGTGTGTGTGCTCATGTCTGTATCCACATATATTTCCATGTACATTTCCTTATTCATTTCCTAGTATGTGTGACTGTAATCTGTATAATCACCATTGTAAAGAAGTGATAATGGCTAAAGTGGTGGAAACAGAGAGCGAGTGAGAGAATCCACAGATTTCCATGTCGTTTACTGACAAGCTAATGTGGCCCCACTTAACTGGTCAAAGGCCATAAATGCATTAACAATGCTTGTTGCATTAACAGGCAGCTTCTTGTGCAAACAGAACCACAGCAGCAATCATGAGAGTCAGTTTACTGGTGATGAGCTTGCAGCTGCCGTTTGATTTCATAAATGTATAAAAGAACTTTACAAGAGTAAGAACACAATAATACTGACTTCATTTAAACCTCTATTGGTAAATGAAATATTGTCAGAGTTAGCCTATCACAGGTATGAGTCCTTTATTTTTGGTTTGAAATCTCTTTTGCTGTGTAAAGATGATTCATGGCAACAAACTGGGTCAAAATTATTAAGCTTCATTTATTCAGGAAAACTCATTGAGATCAAAATGCAGAACCTGAGAACAGGTTACAAACAGGATCACATAAGACGGTTCGTTCTCATCACAATCACAAAACTATCATCATAAACACTCAGACACACGACTTCAAACAATCACAAACACAAATCCCTCAGAGGAACTAGTGTCTCTGACTTTAAGCTGTGCTGCAGTTCATTCCAGTAGTGAGGTGTACTGGAAACCAGTCCTCTCCAAAACTGGAGAGGACTGGTATGAGGAACTTTTAAAGCCAACCTGCTCTGTGACCTCATGTCATGGTTATTAGCTCTGAGATCAGAACAGGCATGCTGGTGTCTTCTAGATGTCAGTGACGACCATCTGAGCATATTTTGATTCAAGTGTTAATGGGAATATTGTAAAGAATATGCATGGATGGAAAATAATAAAAAATGTGGTTAATATGGATTTTATGTGATGACAGAAAAAAGACTGTGTGATGTGGAGAATGTGTGAGCTTTGATCACTTTTTCAGATAAATGAAATTGAGAATCAGCTATAAGGGATTAAACGGTCTCAAAGCTCTGAGACCTACTAAGCTAATACATGTACGGGTGCAAACAAAGGTCAGTAGAAAAGCTCCTTTCACTGTTCTTAAATCCAGATTTACACCTCAGGTACATTTACTGTCAGGGCACTTAAACTACCTAAACTGAATGAATGTGCTGGTATTTATATGTTGATGTGTGCTTGTACATTTGTCTGCATAATTGTTAGTGTGATAGAGACGATGTAATGCCAACAGCATTCCAATGAATACAATACAACAAATTAGCTAATAGCTAAATCTGGCATAAATCATCTCCTCTCCTTTGGAGATTAATGTTTTTTGTGTATTGTCCTTGTTTAATAAAGACTAATAATAATAACAATAACTCCTGTTCACAAGGCACACTGCTACTTCTATATTCTCTTAAAATACAGCTAAAAATATTTGTGTCTTAACTGACATTTACTTGACTTGCATTATTTTTATATGTCCATTTTAGCACATAAATCTTGTTTTATTAGTCATTGTATAACTATATTATTGTCTTGTTCTCTGTGTAATTACTTTATAAATGTGTATGAGGAGTGGAACACAAATAAAGTTATTGAAAGTTATATATTGAGGTTGTTTTCTGTCTTCCAGCAACGCCCTGCTTTACAGTTATAAAGTTACAGTATGCAGCTTGTAGTTTGTTGCTGCCCAGTAAATCCAACAAACCGCAGTCTTAATGCCGGCCGCTGGAGCAGTTATGGGTGGAGCGTGATGCTCATTTCCTTGGCTGTGCAGCGATTTAACCCTGCAACTTGTCTCTGCGTTATTTATTTATCAGTTTACTATCACACTTTATGAACGTTGTGGACATGACTGTGCATGTACTTCTGTCTAATTTTGGTCTGTTTTTTTCTTTTCTTAGTTACACTAAAGGAAAACATCTACTACAGCATGCAATGATATTTCAAACAGCAGAAGTGGACCACCTTTTGGTTGTGAATGTGTTTGTGAAATATTCTTCTTAACGTGCTGATGTAAAGTTTTAAAGGTAAAAGTTATAAACTCTCAAACTAAACAAGAACACCTTTTCCCTCATTTGTTCTTTTTTCAGGTTTAGTGGGACAGCTTGTCTGCCAAAGTGGGACACTGGTCGACAATGTGTTAACTCACACAACTCCTTATATTCATCCTTTCATTCTTTCCTTAGTTCAATTGTTTATTTACTTTCTGTATTAACTTATTCTCTTTCTTTCACCTTCTTATTTGTTTTATCAAGCTTTCCTGCGTCATTTTCTCTTCTTGCTATGTTGCATTTCCCTGACCCAATGGGTGTGGGAGACTTGACCTACTGGTAGGATTATAGACGACTGTGGATTTAACTACAGCTCAGAAATATGTTGTAGTAGGCTAAATAAATAAATAGTTACATAGACAAAGAATTTTTAAATAATTAATGATTAAACATGTTGATATGCTTGATCTGACTTGAAACAGCAACTTCTGCTTTACAGCAGAGCCACTGTAACCGCCTCATCATTAAACTAAGGAATACTGTATGAAACATGCTTAGAAAAGTGTCCCACTTTACATGAAAACACTGTCCCAGTTTTGGTGAACACCTTCAGCAAAAGAGGGACAGTTTCCAGGAAAAAATAAAGGGCATTCTTATGTTGAACTGAGATCAGAGACATAATGCCTTTAATAAAATACCGAGTCTGAAGTAGCTGGGAAATTTATCACCAGATAAATCCCTTGTGTCTTTTAAGGTCACTTTGTGTTTGGCTCCCAGCCACGCCCTAAATAATGATGTCGCAGCAACAGCAATGACTGTTCATTAACAAGTAGTGTTGTGACAGGATATAAACACTCACCAGCCTCTTCAGCGGGAACACCTGTGCAGTCTACTGCGATCCAATACAACAGCTTGGCCATAAATTCTACTTTTACAAAGCTTATACATATTCAGTTTTTGTTGACATTGTCAGAAAGGTAATAATTCTACTTTACTAGTGAGGTTGTAGTGGGTGGTGGCGGCGGTGTACTGGAGTGCATTAAAAGTGTTCCTTATATTTTCCCCCCCCCCCCCCCTGTATGTTAATGGGGTGGACAAAATATTAGGAACACCATTCAATATAATTCATCCCAGTGAACCACCACCACCCACTACGACCTCAATAATGAACATGAAGTATATATTTGCACCAGAAAAAAAGGAAATTCCATGAGGCTCAAGTGTAGATGAACAAATCTCAGTTTGACAATTACTCACCTGATCCTCTGCAGAATGGCCAAATAATGAAAGAAAGTGCAAATCAAAATTGGCATGTATAAGGAATAAATAAGCATATCCAAATCTGCCAGATCGAAGAATATTAAATCATGTTCAAGTGAGTGACAGTAAAATATTGAAATATAAAAGCACTATAAATGTGGATTAATCACAGTCACTGGACATTAGATGTACATAATGATTTGGTTATTTTGACCTGACTGGAGCTGGGTGCTGGGTGCTGGGTGCTGGGTGCTGGGTGCCGGCTGCTGGCTGCTGGGAGCTGGGTGCTGGGTGCTGGGTGCCGGGTGCTGGGTGCCGGGTGCCGGGTGCCGGCTGCTGGCTGCTGGGTGCTGGGAGCTGGGAGCTGGGTGCTGGGAGCTGGGTGCTGGGTGCTGGGAGCTGGGAGCCGGGTGCTGGGTGCTTCTGGTCCGCAGGGGGGCGCTGTCTTTTCTGCACCAACACGCAGACCTTAGCGGGACACCATCAACCTCTTCCGGCGTCACATTGACTCGCAGAGGTTGGAAATGAATCTATGAAGTCATAATTTTTCTTTTGCTTATAACTGCGTTTCTCCCACCGAAGGGAGAAATTGAACGTGTGTTTTTGTTTTGCATTCAGAAGAAGTTTAGTTTGACGCAGTTGTCGTAGTTGCTGCTGCCGGTGTTGTGAACATGTCTGCGGAGGAGGCGGACAAAACAACCACCACGGACGCCAGCGCCGGAGATGAAGAGGAGGAATGGCTGTATGGAGGTAAAACCCAGCTCCTGGCCCCAAACACAACCTCTCCTTCCCGACAGAGGCATTAATTAGTGTGTCGTTTACTCTTCTAATTGACTGCTAACGACCAACAGCGTCTGCTATCGCTGCCAATGTGAAAGGACATGAGTGTTAGCCTGGGAGCTAGCTGAGCTAAGTTAGCGTCTGTTTGATGTGCATTTGTCGGCCTGTTACAGCTGCATTTAGTATTTCAATATGTTTCTGTCATAGTTTAAGGTATTATGCTGGCTTAAAATTGTGGGAAACATTCATTTTGTTGCTCTCTGTTGGGTTTTGTTGAGGATAAACAGTTCAATAACGAGTTGAGGTTGTACGGAGGCCCGCTGTGGTCAGTTGACAAAAAAAGATCCATGTGTCAACCTGTAGCGTCAGATTATAAATCTGAGCCCTCGGTCATAAAGTACACGTACAAAATAATCAGTGACATGTACTAAAAGTATTCAAAGTAGAAGCTCATTAATGTTAAACGGGTATAATGACTCTTGTCAATGTTTATTATACATGATACTGAATATTTATTCGAGATACATTAATGCAGAGGTTCTCAAAGGGGGGTCCGGGGACCCTCAGGGGTCTCTGAGGGGATTCCAGGGGGTCACCAGCAAAAAGGGGAATAATTTATTTTCATCCATAAGTAACACAGTGACAGAATGACTATGTTGGTCCTGGGTTTCATACACTTACTGTAATAAAACAGAAAGCTTATCAGATGGTCTGTGGTCTAGTTTGTGTCAGTTTAAAGGTCCTTGACGTGAAAAGGTTTGAGAACCACTGCATTAATATATGAGTAGGTAATGGTTGGGCTGAAAAATGTACAAAACAACACTCAGCCTACAAACATAGTAAACAAAGTAATGCGAGGGAGCGGATTATGAATCTGAGAGGTTTGTGCACCGTGTGTACAGATTTCTAAACCAAGAGTACAGATTTACACATGGATCTTTTTTTTTTTCAGCTGGCCCCAGCGGGGCTCTGTAGGGTTGAAATAACTCAACGTGTGTCTTATTTTGTTTCAGATGAGTCTGAGAGCAAAGACGAGGATGAAGAAGCTAAACTCAATGCTGCCGTCAGGTAACGAACATCCACCCCGAACTTTAATACACCTGAGAAGACACCTGTTCACATCCAGAGTGGGAGGTGTTTTTCACAGAGAGGCAAAGGCTTTCTGGTTATAACTAAATTAATTGATTAGGTGTCAACTATTAAATGAATCACCAACTATTTATAAAATAACCTCTCTCTTCAAGTCAGAGAAGTGAAAGAGATTGAAAACACTGCAACATGTTGCTTTTGGACAGATATAAGAGCTTTAATCTAACATACAGATACTGATATGCAACACATTTCACACCTGTTCTTATATTCTGCTGGACCTCCAGTAGAAGTGCTCCTGGATATCTGATATGGATATTTTCCTACAGTTTTTGACATTGATGACAGATGGAAACTAGTTGAGAATGTGCCTTTTTTACAGTGTGCGATTCTTTCATTTTTATCTTGAGAGGATGTTGTTGTTGTTGTTGTTGTTGTTGTTTATTTGTCTTGACATTTAGACATTCATTTCCTAAACTTTTTTTTGCTCATTATTTGAGGACGAGTAGCGTATTTGGTCTTTGTTTTTTAAAGCTCCACTTTATCCACAGCGCACCTGCTGATGCTTCAACAGAGGACGCTGCTGTCGCTGCACACGCTACAGGGAACGGAGTGGCGTCCGAGGTAGGAAGCTCGCACACTCAGCCACATAAATACTTTCCCTACAGTTTTCATCCCTCTCACACCTGTTTTATGCTCCTTGTTTTTGGTCTCTCAGGCTGCTGGTGAAGCAGCAGGTGAGGATGTGGACACCGACAGCGACAGCGATGATGATGACGATGATGTCCGCGTCACCATCGGAGACATAAAAACCGGAGCACCACAATACACGTAGGTTTGAATCAGACTGTGAGATTTGCCAGATAAGTGTTTCTCTTTAAAATTCAAATAGAGGTTTGATATTAAATTAAACGTTTTCTCTTTAACACTTTAAAAAAAATGTATTCACATGTGAGCAAATTTGCAAATAAAATAATTTCCACAAATAAAGGAAGCTGTGGACATGCTGCAGATCTAAAGGTTTGATTTTAAGTAATTTTTCTTTTTGTTTCCACCATAACTTTTCTTTCATGAATTGTCTCGACATTATTTTGGTGCTTTGACATGACTCAGTCTTGTTGACTCTTATATGTGTGAATATGATGTCAGTGACACTTGTTTTCTCCTTGCAGACCTTACGGAGCTCCACCTGTCAATCTCAACATAAAGACAACAGGCTCCAGGCCTTACGGACAAGGTTTGACTTTGTTCTTCAATCTGTTGGTTTTTAGTTGTGATGAACTAAAATCCTTTTGCTTTGTGTATGTATGTGATTTAAATGTTCAGTAACATCTTATGTTTTCCATTTTTAGTGACCGCGAAGCTGAAAGGAGTTGATCTGGATGCTCCTGGAAACATCAACGGGGTTCCAGTGCTGGAGGTGGACATGGAGTCCTTTGAAGAGAAACCCTGGAGGAAGCCAGGTATGTGCTGTGATGTGCATTCAGAGGGGGGGGTGTTTCTACAAACGCATATTAGATAGCACATATCTGACAAGTGTGTGTGTGTGTGTGTGTGTGTGTGTGTGTGTGTGTGTGTGTGTGTGTGTGTGTAGGAGCGGATCTGTCAGACTACTTTAACTACGGCTTCAATGAAGATACGTGGAAGGCTTACTGTGAGAAACAGAAGAGGCTGCGTATGGGCCTGGAGGTCTCTACTGTCGGCTCAGTGACCAGTAAAATCACTGTGAGAGACTTCTGCTCCTTCTCTTTTCTTTAATTCTATATTTCACCAGCTCTCTGATTCTTAATAAACTATTACCTCACATTAGTTAGTTATATTCACAGCATGTATTTTCAAATTTCACATATTTCTACATTTCAATAAACCAAGTCTAAAGATTTGTTTGACTTGATGGTAATACCACAGTTTATTATCTAAACTTTAACCAGCATGTGAAATACTGTAAGGCCAAAGGTCTTTAGTGTTTTTGGTTTTATTATTCTTTCTTTAGGTTCAACAGGGCAGGACAGGGAATGAGAAGGACATGTCCAGTCTGCCTGTTCACACCTCCAAACCAGACTTCACATCTCCAGTCACCCTGTACAAGCTCCAGTCAGCCGTCAGTCAGGTCACAAGGTAACACGTCTTCTTTTATCTGCACACACACACATGTAACGTGTACAGAAACAAGAAGATAAGCTACATACAGTTAAGTATCTTTAGAGGAGAGAAGAATCAGTTTTGAACCATGCTCATCTGTGTGGCAGCGATAATGGGATATTTGACAAGGAAGCACGGAAAACAAACATTTCTTGTACTTAGATTTCAGTTTTCACCTGCTCAGACACTGTTGGTTAACACTGATGTAAGAAGACACACTTCCAGGTTCACCAGTGTCCCTGTGGTTAACACAGGGCTGTGTGTGTGTGTGTGTGTGTGTGTTTGTGTGTGTCAGGGCTAGGGCTGGGCGATTACTCGAATTTTATTTTCAATTACGATTTTTGCTTCCAATGATTATGAAAACAAGATAATTGAGATAAAATAATGATTGTGCCACGCTGACTGACGGCAGAAATAGTTTTCATGTCGTCTCTGCAGGATGAAATCAACAATGTTTGTTTATATTGATTCATTTCTTTTATTTCATCGCCCACCGTAGTGAGTTCATCTACCTGTAGTGAAACCGGTGAGCTCACAGACAGACTGGGAGCCGTGATCAATCAATGTAGATACTGTTAATAAGTTCAGTGTGATTTGAGCAGCTTCACTGACAGAAACAGACTGGGAGCGTAAAGAGACTGGTGCCACCCCAGTGAGTCTCAGAGTCGGTGTCGATCCATACAGTTAATCAAATGGAAGCGTTTCTGTTCCGCGAGTCAAAAATAATCGTCATTATGATCGAGCAGCCCTAGTCGGGGCAAATGTCACTCTCATCTCCTTTCCCCCTGTCCTTTGTTTCAAAATGGT
Organism: Thunnus maccoyii; assembly: GCF_910596095.1. NCBI lineage: Eukaryota > Metazoa > Chordata > Actinopteri > Scombriformes > Scombridae > Thunnus > Thunnus maccoyii. Next base: position 38,123,884 of record NC_056534.1, on the reverse strand, counting down.
AGGATCTCTCCCCCTCAGTGGACTGGCCCGCCTGCTCAGGACATGTCCTATTATACGTAAGTGGGCATGGCCTTGTCCCTGCAAGGTTCAACGGGCCTGATGGGGAAATGTTTAGTCGTTAAAGGAAAACTTTGCTTTTCTTCAACCTGGACTCTATTTTCACATCTTTCTGTGTGTAAGTGACAAATGGGGACAACAATCTTTGAAACTGGTCCAGTATTGAGCAGGACTGTGATGGTGAGCAGCAGTGATCCTTTAGGGTAACAGCTCCCGTCGATGTACGTCTACTGACAGTCCTTGTTTCTGCCACTGACTGGCTCACATTGTTATTAGAAGTGTCTGACAACATTATGGAAAGGACCATACAGAGAAATAAAACTTCTTTCTTTACCTTTCACTTGATCTGGTCTGTTTGTTATTGTGTCTGACCGAGTTGAGTTGTTGACAGTCAGAGAGGAGTGCTGGGAGGATGTTGGACTACAGGACGTGTAGCTTAGTTTCATGGCTGAATATTTAGAGCCAGACTCGGTCAGACAAAATAACAAACAGACCGGATCAAGCTAAAGGTAAAGAACAATGTTTTATAACCCTCTGTGTGGTCCTTTTCTATAACGTTGTCAGAGTGTCTGAGCCTCTGAGTCAGTGGTCGCTGACCGACGGGAGCTGTTGCCCCTCCGGCTGCCGGCTGAAACGTCCTCCCTCAACACTGGACCAATTTCAAAAACTGTTGTCTCCTTTAGTCACTTAGACACAAAAAGATGGCAAAATAGGGTCCAGATTGAAAAAATACCAAAGTTTCCCTTTAAGACAGGGGGCCTGACGTTTTTCTTGACCATGAAATGTGAGCAAAGAAAAACTCCTGGTGCTACTTCCAAGGCCTCTGAGATGCTTTTTGTTGCCCATGTTTATGGCTTCTGTGTGGTTGATGTGTTTGTATTACAAGTTATCTTGTCAGCTGACTGTAACTCTTCTACATTAGTAGTTTTGTTGGCTCGACATTAACAGAGATTTAAAGATAATATTATTGCAATTGGACATGTGATGTCATTTATCATCACAAACTTTGTTCTGTTTAAAAAGAGTCAAAACTTATTAGAGAAATGGCATCTTTACCTCCCTATAAGATGTGTTTCCTGTTCTACAGGATAAGTACAGACATCACACGGTGAGGGATCAATCCAGAAACTCATCTGGGATATTGATCAGAGGGCAAGAAGTGATTCAAAGCATTAAACAAAATGTAGTAAAAACATTGGCTAACAGTTTTAGAATCACAGGTTGGTGCAACAAAAAGTCACCTTTTAAAGATGCACAAGTCCTCGTGTTATGGGGTCTTTGAATATCTTCTTTAATAAAGCTGCTATAGTTGATGCTTTGAGTTGATTCTTTTTACAGCTGACAGTCGGGAGGACTGAAGAAAAACTAAGACCAGACCTAAAGAGCAGCTGTGAAAATGTTTCATAACCACAGTTTTGAAAGACTTTCACGTGTCACATAGACAGAAGTAAAGTAGAATTCTGTGTGTGTGAATTTGTTTTGGATGCTGCTATTTTATATTCTGTTCCCAGGAAGACAAGCGGGACTATAGATGTGATCGGTGGAGGGACGGCCACCATCAGCAGGGTTGAAGGGCGACGCAGACACAACTTAGACGGCAACAATATCCAGGTAGAGACAGTTACCCTGAATCACACACATCCTCAGTGATGTTAGACTCCAGTAGACAGTTTAGACTCCTCGCTCTCATTAAACTGACTTCCTGTCTGTCGTCGTGCAGGTGATCTCTGAACACTCCACATCTGAGGCTGAACCTGCTCCTGCTAAGATGCCCGCCTTCTTCCCCCCCGGACCACTTCCTCCAAACATACCTCCACCTCCTTTCCTCCCTCCACCTCCCAACGTCAGCAATGCACCCCCGCTCATCCCTCCGCCCAGTGAGTCCCGATGATCTCTCTCTTCCTCTGCTGTGAAGTATTCGTATATTCTTCTTTTTCTCTGTTTTTTTTTTTTTGTTGCTGATCATGGATTTTGTTATTTTAGGGTTGCCCATCACTGTCCCTCCACCTGGTTTTCCTCCTCCACCCAGTGGGCCCCCACCTGCTATCATTCCCACCATGGACAGGTATCACACATGCACAGCAGAGAGCTCGTCTGCAACATTACCTCATCAGACGTGGTGGATTTGAGTTGACAGCTTTAACCTGCGAATGTGAATTTAAATCTAATGACTTTTAAGGTTGTTTAACAGAGACGCTTAAAAAACTCTGTGTCACCGTTTGAGAGTCACTCAAATAACTCAAATAACATGCACAGTTTCTAATTCTATTTTTTTAAGGACAAAAATTTTTAGTTTCATCAAATACTTTAATATAATAAAACCCTAAATCTTTATCCTAACCTTTAGGTTCTGAAGATGACCACTTCAAAGAGAAACTGTGCTTATGATGTCATGACTAAGTGAAGTTTAACAAAACTTCTCACTGCGGCCAGATTGAAATGAATTATTAGTCATTACTGTGGGAACATGTAGTTCCTGTCACACACCATCTCTAACACGTTGTGTTTCCACAGTGGCCACCCTGGAGGTTACGACGGACGCTCTGTCCCCCCGTACCCGTTCCCTCAAGGTAGAAAACTCTACATCATCATCTGATTCTAAGCCTGCTGCAACCTTCTACATAAGAGATGAGATGCAACTTTACAGATTTGCGGTCATATGTATGGAAAATAATCAGAAACGGAAATGTGTTGAAAACAGCACAAAGCGTGTGTGGATCCCTGCATGCATTGTGTCCTATTGTTAACAGATCAGTGGATCAGTCTCATAGCCTGTTAACATTTTAACACAGAGTATCAACTCTTCACCTCTCCAGGTGCGTACCCTCCACCCTTGGCTGGTGGTGTGCCCCCTCCTTGGCCCCCGATGATGGACAACTCTAAGCCCTGGGACTACTATTCCCGTCGAGACGACAAGAGAGAAAAGGAAAGAGACAGGCCGAGAGAGAGGACGCATGAGCGGGAGAGAGAGAGGGAGCACAGCCCGTCAGCTATGGGCTACACCAGGTGACACACACACACACACACACACACACACACACACACACACACAGTTACATTTTTGAAGCTTAAAACCGTCGTGAACGAGGTCAGATACACAGACGGATAAATTATTTGTTAATTTGAAGTTTTTGTCCTTTCAACTACCATAGTGACGAGGAGCGATATCGTTACCGCGAGTACCAGGAGCGCGGTTACGGAGAGCGCCATCGTGACCGGACGAGCCGAGAGAAGGAGGAGCGACACAGAGAGAGGCGGCACCGGGAGAAAGAGGAGGGACGCCACAAGTCCTCTCGCAGGTACATGAACACAGACACACACAGTGTCCTTTTGAAATGTTTTCTATTTATTTAGCCTCTTTCCACCTCGTCTCAGCGCCGCTCTCTTCCACACATCATCTCTTCCTGTTGTCTTGGCATCATGCTGCCTCTTTGTCCTTCTCCTTGTCCTCTTGTCCCTTCTCCATTTCCCTTCCTCTTGTTTTTTTTTAACCTATTGATCTTCCCGTCTGTCTTTGTCCCTCTCTTCTTTCTCACCTTTTATCCCCTCTCTCTTCTTGTCTTCCCTCCCTGCCCTTTCCCCCTCTGATCTCTTTTCCTCTCCTCACCCCCTTCTCCCTCCATTAGCAGCAGTAGCAGGAGGAGGCACGACAGCGAGGAGGGCGACAGCCACCGGAGGCACAAACACAAGAAGAGCAAGAGGAGCAAAGAAGGCAAAGAGGCGAGCGAGGAGATCAGCGCAGACCAAGGGAACCAGGAGGCCATGGAGTGATTGCAACCTTTCCTCTCTATTGCTGTCTGTCTCCATCTGTCCCTCCCTGTCAGGAGACGAGCACAGACCAACAAAACCAGGAAGTCACTGAGTGATCGATGCGTTCCTGTCACCCCCCCTCCCCATCAATCTCCATTCTCCTCCATCCCGCTGTTGTTCATCCTCAACATCACATCAGAAGGAGAGTGGATGCAGCAGAGGAGGTGGTGAAGGAGGGATGGATGTCTTTTCACTTCATCCATCTTTCCTTCACTTGCTGACATCAGGCAGGGCATCAATCTATCTTCAGCCCCCCCTCCCCCTCCCCCCCCAACCCTCCTCTCAGAGCACTGCTGTAACAATTAGGTCACACTCAGAGGTTTCGTTTCCTCTTGTTTCATGATATCAATGATCAGCAGCATTTGCTCTTTTTCTTTCTTTCCTCATTTGTTTGTTTTTTGTCCTTTTTGTTCTTGTCCATTATGAAGACATCTATAGAAAGCTGTCAGTTTGTGAAATTCAATTAAAAAAACACTTTTGATAAGATGTAATTTTGTGACTTTTTTGGAATAAATGTCCAATAATTCTTCACACACATCAGTGATTAATAGGCATTAGTAACTACACAGTCTACCCATGATGCAACATTAAAATCTGCCTCTGGAGGTTCAAATATTATGACCACAGGAATCTGAACAAAATCCCATCAAACAAAAGAACAAGATATTTGTTATATGCAGAAAACAATATAGACTTCACAGGACCTTGTATTAGTTCCTCTATTGTAAACCAATAAAGTTAATAAAGTTATTATCTTTGATTCTAACAGTCGTGACAGCAGGGCCGAGGTTATCAGCAGGTCAGAACAAAGTTCAAGTAAACCTCAAATTAATATTTGATTTGTAAATACTGTAAACCAACAGCATGTCAGTGTCTTTGGTAACAATTATAGCAATGGACAGCATTTTATAAAATTTTATTTAGCACAGGTTGATATCAAACAAATGACAAACCAGCTGAGAATGAATGTACAAGTAAATGCTCCACCAGCCGTCTGGAGTTCTGGAGAGTTTAATGAATAAACTCAACATCTCAAATTACACAACCCCATTCATCACTGTTTCAGATGTCTCTAGTCAGTGGAACGTAACTAAGTATATTTATTATTCTCTACTCAGGTCCAGTTTTGTGATACTTGTACATTTTGACACCCTGAAGCTGTGCGATCATGTTTTGGCCAAAGCACGAAAACACAGAATAATCAGGACGAGAAGAGATGAAAGCATGAATCACTCTGAAGATCATTAAAAGAAATAAAAGATATTTCTCAAGAAACACAACTGAGCTAGCTTTTTAACAAGAGTGAGGTTCTGGTCTGAAATAATAAGAACTTTTGTTTTGGAGGAGTTAAGCTGAAGAACCACAACTAACTTTAACTAACTGACTGAGCTGGTTCAGAAGGTTTGAAGTACAGCTGAGTATCTTCAATTCAATTCCATTTTATTTATATAACACCAAATCACAACAAAAGTCATCTCAGGGCGCTTTTCACATAGAGCAGATCGTACTCTTTAATTTACAGAGATCCAACAACCCCCCCCCCCCCATGAGCAGCACTTGGTGACAGCAGTAAGGAAAGACAAACGTCAAGCAGAACCCGTCTCTGGGTGGAAGGTTGGGTTGATTATGCTAGTGAGGAGTAAAATGAACTAACTTGTGTACTTTTACTTCTGATGGAGTATTTTGCTTTGAGGTATTGCTTGTTTTATTAAAGTAAATGATTGTAATACTACCAGCATCACCTCTGGTTGAAAGATTCAAATCAGTCTTTCCTAATAATGGTGCATTATTAACAGTGTTGATGAATAAGTAGCCTTTCTATTGACAGCAAAAATAACAAAAACATGTTGATAAAATTCAAGTGTGCAGACCAGAGTATAAATCTTTATTGTACTAACTGTGTGTGCTCACAAGTCTCAGTGACAGATTAGACAGCATGAGATGAAGGAAACACATATATACTGTATATAACCACCTCTACAAAGCTTTCCTGTTTTAGGTGATCGGATCAAGATTCCATCCATTCCTCAAACAGGTCAAAGTCTCCCCTCTCATTCCCCCCCCGGGCTGTTTGCTTTGGTTACATCACCTCATAGAAGAGTAAATATCTGCTGGTGAGACGCATCCACATAAAGTTTGTGCCAGGCAGTGAAGAGATACGTCCGAAGACAAAATAAAGGAGTGTGGGAGACAAACTGGGAGGCACATCTCACAGAAGGAAAGCTTTGAGATAAAAAAAAAGAGCCATCTAGAGGATGAAGTGTGTTGCTGTTGTTGTGTTGCTGAGTCTCCTGTCAACGGGACACTCGGCTCCTCTGAGCAGCTGTGACAGTCTGGTGAAACCAATAACTATCAGCAATGAAGACGTAAGTGCACGCCTGCTTTACTTTGCATCATAAATATGAAATGCTTTAAACCCAGCTAAGATGAGACATCTTTTATTCGAGAGTCTACCAGCTATTGCAGAGTGACACGATCATCAGTCTGCTTTAAAAATAAATAAAAAAGATGGCTCCATTTGATACGTGTCTGTACTGTATGTTGAGAGTCTTATATTTAGGCCTTTTACCTCTTCTGAATTCAGTTTTAATAAACACAAAACTGCAACTTAAAATCCTAACTAACGTACAGAAAAGTTGATTTTTTAATAGTTTTTTTCCAGACATCACTGCAGCCATACAAGAACAAACACTTTCAAATGTGAATCCTGTAACTGCATCATTGAAACATACAGAAAATGAGTCAATCATCACTGCTTCACCACAGATGATAAAAGTTTGACATTTTCTAAAAGGACTTGGTCATTTCAAAGACACAGTATGTTTTACATCTAACAGGATTTCTTCTTTCTGGGTCGTGAACCCACAAAAATCATGACACCAGCAAGTTGTTGCAAGAGCTCCAAAGGAATGACTATGTAGAAATGATCTCAGAGATCTTAACAGTAGAACCACTGACTGTGCACTGTCTGTCGGGTCCAGATGTTGGGTAGGTGGCTGTACATCGGGGGGAGCTCTGACCTCCCAGGAAGCCGTTCTCTGGGACACCTGATGACCAGCGTGTGGCTGGACATCACTGCAACAGCTCAGAGTAACGTCCTCAATCTCATCCAGACTCAGAGAATGTAAATCCCCACCAACACTGTCACACCAAAGATCTGACGCAAGGAACAAAAAGCATCAAGATACATTTACAGTCTTAACAACAAAAAAAATCATCATAATTGATCACTTTTTTATCTACATAAATATATAAATATCTTCACTGTGAGGTGAATTCTATTTTTTATGATAGTGTTTCTCAATATACAGTTGTGTTTTGGGACCATATGAGTACAAATTGCATCTAATTATGTAAAATTGAATAAACAGGGTGCAGTAACTTATTTGTAGCTGTGTCATCCATAATATTATGTTTTTTTCTTCACAGATATGGTGATTGTTCAAGCTTAGCATACAGTGTGACTTTTGAAAACAGCACAATGTTAATTGGTGAGTGAACAAGAGCCACAACGTATGAGCGAGATCATTAACCTTGCAGTTAAACTCTCCTTCTCTCACTCATTTCCTGGGATTTCCTGTGTGTGTGTGTGTGTGTGTGTTTTTTACAGAGCAACCTTTCTACCTTAAAGAAGTCTACCTGCCAACTGACTGCTCAGACTGCCTCGTTGTCCATGAAGAAATTATCTCTGGCAAAGATACTTTTACCAGTTTTCTGCTTTTTAGTAAGAAACACTCACTCAGTCTTGAAACACCTAACAGGTCCTGAACAGGATAAGAAGTCAATCAACATATTTCTAATGAAATACATTTAAACCTGGCAGCTGCTGTAGGTGAACTTTTCCAGCTTCAGATGGACTTCAGCATGAAAATACAACAGTGTGGAGAATGAACACATCCTTATAGATGGAAAATTCTTTTTTGTTTTGTTTCAAAATGTCTTATTTTTGGATGAAATGCCTCAGATTGTTCCTGACTGTGACATGTTGATATCCAGGTAGGAGACAAAGTGTCTCACCTGATGTTCTGGAGATGTTCAAGAGACAAGCAGAATGTCTGCGGATGCCGTCGCCAATAATGATCAACACAAACTATGGTGAGTATGGTGCCCTCGTTCATTTTCTTATCTCTGCATACTGTGCTCCTAGAATTTCAAACCACACTGTGTATTATACATGTATATATTATTTCTTTATGCGTATGTGCACAGAAATCTGCCCGGACAACATCCCACCCTCAGAGGGGCTCACTGCCCTCAACTCTTTATTAGAGGCCAGGATGGGGCATCGAGTTGCAAGATTCCTGGATACTCTTTTTGATATGTTTGTGAACTGATCTATAATTAGTTTTGATTTTGTGCCACAAGTCATTTTGTATGAAAAAGCATGGAATTTGTTGTGATATGCATAAGTAATTCAGAAAATTGCATAAAAATCAAGGTTTAGGAGCTACCGTGTTTTCTTCTACTTATTGGCAGTTGTGGTATGATTATTGTTATTTTTTTGTTGTTTGATGTCTCACATTCTGAGCTAAAAAAAGATATAAATAAAAACAAGACCTTTTCTTTCTTTTCTTTATTCCACAAAGACCCTTCGTTGAGGTATAAAGACAGAGTTGCACATGAGACGGTAAATAATGTCGACAGTTGTCCAGTTATTGAAGTTAAACTCTGGGCAGATGCAATACAGTTACAAGAAAATTATAAGTAAACAAATGAATAAACAAATAAGCAAACAAGCACGCTAAGGTCAATATTCACCTGCTATTTAAAAGTAACCGTCATTATGGTAACAGACTTAGAACACTGTCTAAAACTTGAACACACTGTGAAAATATATCGTGACATATTACAAATATGTATATAAATATGTATGAAGTATGATATATGCCCATATTTTGTCATTTAAATCCTTTATTACAGCAGCAGGATTAGGAAGGCTCCGTCCACATTCTGGGGTTACGATACGTAACCGATGCTCTTCTCAGTAAACCTCTGCATGTGTACGGTGACAGGATTATGTGATTGAGGCACTTGAGAATGATAGACACACCTCCATAGTGCCAAAACCTTTCTGTGCTCACTGTGCATGCAGGTGCACAACAACTGATTGGTCCATTTAGCTCAAAGCAGTGCTGTGCTAATGTATAGCCTTACAGAGCTGCTAGCATGGCTATGACTGTCTTTTTTACTCTGACTGGACTCTGATCAACTGATTTATAATCATCATCTAATCTGATTTCTAATCATTCTAATCATTTGTCCAATTCTGTTGTCACAGTTTCACAGTTGCTTCCAGTAAAAACTTAAACGGTCAATATTGTTTTCAGAGTTTGTTTGAAGAGTGTTGTATCTTTGTATTTGTTCACTGGCTGGTCGCTAACTTTGTCTGTCTGCTGTCTGGTGAAAGCAGGTAGGATATAGAGGGTCTTTCAAACTACTTGCTTAGCTGCTGTGACTGAATAACGCTGATGAGAGAAGCTGAGGGGAACTGCAGAGTCAGAACATAAGTATCTGTGGATTTGTCACCACAAGCAACCCTTTTCACGCACAGTACATGCAGTCATTTGAACCATTGTTAATATAAAAATAGTGATTATAACAGGTTCAAGTTCTACTTCTATATACATACACATCTTCTAAGCGTCTGTTGAGTAACATATCATTACAGAAGAAGTATGGTGGATGTGTGTACATACCAGAAAGTATAACATCTTTTCATTCGCAGTACATGCAGCATTAAAAAAAACTCTTGATGACAGCTTGGTTGTAGGATTAGCTAGCAGCTGGCAAGAAACACAGCAGCAGAAAAAACAGAGTCATTGATTCTGTAGAATAGTACTTTCTTCATTACGTTTGGTTTCATCTGCTCTAATTCCCCAGTTGTTATTGTCTTTAATTTGGTTGTCTAAATACAAGTCAATAAACCTTTTACTGTCTCCATCGCTGAACCAGATTACGACACATGTAAACAACTCAGGAGTCCATGTGGGATGAGCCTCTGACCTTTGATGCACCAGTTTTAGCTTTAAGCAGACACAACCAGCACAGAGACACAGATTCAGGATCTTTGTGAAAGTGGATGCGACGAGTCATGATGGTGTTTGTTCATGTTGCTGTGGCTGTGCTCAGTCTTCTGTCTGTTGGGCAGTCAGCTCCAGTTACCAGCTGTGAGAGTCTGATCCAACAGATTGAAATCCAAGGAAGAGACCAGGTAAGATACTCTGTCATCTCACTTGCCATCTGCCTTTCACACTATCACTAAGTGCATATTGATTTTTTTTCCATTTATCATCTTATGTAACTGAGGGAGATACTGTCTGTTTCAGCTGTTGGGCAAGTGGATGAGCATCGCGGAAAGCACAAATGTCGCAGCATTCAAATTGCTGACAGAGATGTTTGCGGAGACCTGCTGGGTGAAAATCACCACGGCCAAGGAGAATAATGCCATCGATGTCTTTCAGGCTCAAAAAATGTAATTTCATGTTTATTTGTTTATTTTGGAGCCAAAGTCTTCCATAGTGTCCAGAGGTGTTTTTCCAAATCTTAAAAAATGTCAGTTTGTAATTCCACTTTAAAAAAAAAAACCATTCAATTTGTTAAAGGTCTGGCAGGTGCTTCACTCTCACAAGTAAGATGACCTTGGAAAACAACACTCTCTCTATGGGTGCGTAGTGCTGCTGAAACATGCTGTGAAAATATCTTGACTGACCATGTATCTGCATAGATTTGGACTTTGTGTCCAACAAACACTTTGTGTATTTGTATGGGTTGATGTCTGTGTGCGTGTGCTTGTGATCCCCAGTGCACCCCTTCAGTGTATCTGAGGTCTTTCTGAGATCTGGCTGCCCTGACTGCCTCGTTTTACAGGCAAAATACACCATCGGAAGAAGCACATACACGGGTCTTCAGTTACTGAGTAAGACATACAGACCAATAAAATGGATGTAAAAGAAATGTAACCACTTTTAAATTTAAAATAATTTATAAAATGTTATTAAGTAGTGACTTTGAAATGGATTTGCACAGATCTGAAAATTCGTACACTGTATTAAGACTACAGATGGACAATATGGTTAAAATCTTCTATCACTTTTACCATTTAGGCTATGTAATTCTATATTGCAGTTTCATTATTTACTGTTTAGATACACTTTATAGACCAGATGAGAATTTCTAATCATCTCTCGGTATATATCGTTATACTACCAGAACCAGACTATTCACAAAGTTACTGTTCATGGGAAAACAAGACTACAAACATGCTAACTGCTCAGTGAAGCTGCTCTTAGACACAGTGGTGCTTTTAGCCAAATGCTAACATCAGCATGCTAACATACTCATGCTAACGCTCTAATGTCTGTATAGTCAAGTCTACCATGCTCACTGTCTCAGTTTAGTGTGTTATCGTGCTAAAATGTGCTAATTTGCACTAAATACAAAGTACAGCTGAGGGTGATTTGAATGTCATTAGTTTTCAGGTGTTTGCTGTTGGATAAATCAAGTTTTTTTTACCTGATCTTTTTAGTTCCAAATTCCTTCTTTTTGTTACAATACCACTGCAGCTGAACAGAAAAACACTGACTGTGGAGACACAATAAGGGAGTTTTTTACTAAAAAAGAGTGTAACTGTGGCAGATATCCGCTTTGTTTGACTAAGTCAGATGGCTGAAGCTTCATATTACCTTCAGATAAACTCTTAAATACATTTTTGCCCAAAACAAGGCCTGTGGATTTTGTCCCCCGTTACTTTCATTGTAAACACATTTGGTGGAGATCTTCTAATGGTCAGTATGAACAGGAGGAATGATCACAGCAAATAAAACCTGTTTCAATGGTTATATAGGCACCTGACTGTTGTTTTAAGACAGACTTGAACAACTGTGAACCTATCCTTTAATGTCTGAAGTTCCTTGAATGACCCTGTATACACCCAAGTGCTGCATCCTTTGAATACGCTTGTTGTGTCTCTCAGGCAGGAGAGCTAAGGTGACTGCCGCTGAGATGGAGGAGTTTAAGAAGCAGGTAGAGTGTCTGAACCTACTACCACCCACTATCCTGGATCCAGAAAAAGGTATGAACTGGCCACAAAGTCTTCATATGAATTTGAATTATGCTGCAGCCATGTTGTTGAGGCTGTGAATATCGTCAGTTCAGTATCAACATTTTGATATTGTGTTATAAGATGTATTTGCCATTTTAATAGTCAAAAGAAACTGTGGTGCCTTAATTTAAACAGCAGCAGCAGCAGTTTCTTAGTCATGGTGTAATTACACATGAACAAAGCACAGTAAAGCCAATAGTGAAATGCATTTTGCCTAAAACAAAAGTGAAAAAACTAAAACAGAAATTAGATTTATATTAGATCTGATTAATTTCACACACAAAAGGTTGTCACTATACCTAATATATCAGATAAACCTTGTAACCCACCTCCTTACACCTTCTTCAATATGCGACAGCCCAGCAGGGGTGTGGGACAATCACACACAGTGGGTGAACAGTTGCCATTAAAGGAAGCAAATTATCATCACATTAATATCTTAACAGTGAATTTGATTTTTTGTGTTTGCCTGTATTTCATTTTCATCTTCAGTGCCATGGTTGATCAGGTTGTACATTAATGAAATGCTCTCTTGACTGGAGTAAATAAAATGAATCCACACTTCTCTTCCTTCACAGGTTTTTGCCCAGATGAGTCTACAATAAAAGGAACAGGGACCATTGACCTAACCGATGTCTCAAATCACATGAACTCTGAATCTGTCAGTCTACTTGAAAATGTGATCAACAGTGGTGGTGAAATGTTAGTCGAAACTATCTCCAGTCGCATGGCTGGATTAAAAGAAAATTAATATTGGCATGCTTACATGGCCAGGTCTGCCTGAAAAGGATTCTGCCTGTAAAAAATAAAATACCAAATGAATATGAAGTATGACTGTTGTTCTGTCTGTCTTTGACTATCTGTTTTAGATTATCTGTTATCAAATTGACAAATCAGATTTATTCATTTTTCTTGCTGAACCCCTTGTAACCAGATTACCACATGTATAAACAATTCAGGACTTTGTTATTACATGTGGGATGAGGGATGTGGGATTTGAACTTTAATATGTTACATGATTCAGACGGGGACAACATTAGAGGTGTAGAAGAATGAATCAGTTACTTATTATGTATTAGTCTATCAACTGACACTAGTCTTCTTTTAAATAGCCTCCAGTAATTTACCACAAACAGCTTACTCTGCCACCTGCTGGCGGGTGCAGTATATGAAACTTAACTTTTAAAGGGCCACTGTGTAGGATTTAGTGGCATCTAGCAATGAAGTTGCAGATTGCAACCAACTGAATACCCCCCCCCCCCCCTCTCTGTATTTGAGAATCTATGGTGGCAGCAAAACTCACGAAAAACACGAAAGGCCCTCTCTAGAGCCAGTGTTTGGTTTGTCCATTCTGGGCTACTGTAGAAATGTGGCGGTGCAACATGGCAGCTCCGTGGAAGAGAACCCGCTCCCTCGGTAGACATAAAGGGCTCATTCTAAGGTAACGAAAACATGATTCTTATTTTCAGGTGATTATACACTAATCTAAACACACTTATGAATATTATATTAAAGTCTGTGCTGCTAGATGCCAGTAAATTCTACACACTGCACCGTTAACTATACCGACTTCTCTTCAACATACGTTTGTTGTAGCTAATACGCTAACGGAAGCTCCAAATGCCCACCCTATGTTGTCCCAAAATGTCCACCTTGTCAGTCACTCAGACCCGACCGAGTGGACATATCAGTCATTTGTAATTTGTAGATGGATGTTATTTTGTCATCCCTTTTAATTATGGACTCAACCAAACACACACACACACACACACACACACACACACACACACTAGATTATATTAGTTTATATTATTGCTTATTCCTTGTTGGGTCACACTGTATATTAAGTGTAGCATCATTATGCATTAATAAAGCCTTAATAAACGTGAAATAACCCTTTTCTTCCTCCCTGTCTCTCTAACAAATGTTATTAAGCAAACTTCATCATACACAGTGCATTATTAGTTATTTAATGTTTAATTAACATTAGTGAAGAACATTATTGCACTCTTAAAAAAAATCTCTCTGGCCTCTTAACCAAATGCATTAAGTTATTTACCCAATACTCCTGCTTCAGTTTCAATCGTTCCTGCATCAGTGATTAGTTGCGTCCTTCTCTGCATATTGAGCTCTTTAGATTTGTCTGAGAGTGTTTAGAGTGATAAATAGCTCCTCAGTTTCAAAACAAGAACTCACGGCACCTCTCACTGTCTCCACAATTACCCTTTCAGGATAGCCCTTTTTAGATCACTTTCAATCTTGTGCTTAAGGCTGCTAAAGCTCAAAGTATTTTTGCCAATGACGATGGGCGCAGTGGTTTTTCTCTGTCCACCTGACCTGGGGTCCGCTGTCTGAGCTGCCACCTCCCCCCACCGACCGCAGGTGAAGAGGAAAGTGGCGCTGATCCCTCTCCAGCAACTCCTCACGTTCACAAAACTTGAGAACGTGTTCAAGAATTGCATGAGTTTTGCTTTTTTATGTCTTCGTGGTCTTTGCCAAAAATTACACAGTAGGCCTACTCAAACTCAATGTAGTTCTTTCACAGTCAGTTCAAACAACATTTAAAAAAAAAATTCCAGCAGAAACTCTTCTCGGAGCTCTAACATCTCACTTAGCTGACGCTTAACATTTGAAAAATAACACAACCGATCGGTGATGTAGTAGCTAACTGTTAGCCACTAGCTAACCTAACTGTCTACTGGCCTCACACACCAGTGTTTTATCATATTTTCTCAAAGCCAGTGAGTCTTTCATCGTGAGGTAATATATCAGTGGAAGCTCCAAACTGTTACACCATTCAGACGGGACGACATTAGTGGTGAAGAAAAATGTCCATTTTTATTTCTTCACCTGCAAGACTCAACAACCTCAAACTACCAACAGACACTGGTCTTCTACTATATGGCCTGCAGTAATGTACTCTGCCACCTGCTGGTGAGTGCGTTGTATGACACTTAACTTTTAAAGGACCAGTGTGGATTTAGTGGCATCTAGTGGTGAGGTTGCAGATTGCAACCATTGACTGTATATAAAGATTATCTATCAAACTAGCATCTGTCTAAAACCAAAAAATATTTGAATTTGTCAGTTTGTTGTCTTGTTCAATTGAGGGAGACACCTTCTGTTTCAGTTGCTTGGCAAGTGGATGCATGCAGCAGAAAGCACAAACAAGCCAGATGCTGAACAGTTAATGAAAACAGCCACTGAGTGAAAATCACTACAACTAATGAGAGTGATGCCTTCAATGCCGTGGTTAAAAAAAAAAAGAAGCATAATTTCAAATCTACATTTTAAGTTTTTTTTTAGTCCAATAATCTGAACCACAATGACTCAGGTTTGGATAGCTCTCCAACCAGGCGAGTGAAGTCTAATTAAGGAAGCATGCCGACCGCACAAACAGGTGCTATGTAACTTTTTATATGTACTTTGTCAGGGCACAAGTAGTCTGGTAAAATTGTGATTGGCAACAACAAGAAAGGTTGCAGGCCTTACCTGAACCCCAGTGAGTTCAACTAGCTTTCTGCTGCCACTCCACTCTGAGCTCGGTGTTGGTTTCAGTTTATTATGTTATAACTTTGACACAGAGTAGTGTGATCTTGTAGGATCCCATAACTCATAAGGAACCAATTTAGAAAATACATTTTCAGGGTCAGGTGAGACATGTAATGCAAAATTAATGAAACATGCAATGCAAATATTTTATCTGACCACATATCTGCACAAACAGATCTGAACTTTGTGTCTAGAATTGCAACAGCACTGCGAAAGAGAGAGAGAGAGAGAGAGAGAGAGAGAGAGAGAGAGATCTGCTTACTAACTAAGACGACAGACATGTTGACTGATAAAATAAATAAATGTAGGTCAATGTAGTCACAAAGCAAATGCTGGTTCAGTATCACTTTAACATTCTCACTGTAACAACTCTGTATACACAAATCATTCACAGATTTTATTATATTTTAGATAATAGTAACTATTGAAGACATATGAGTGTATATAATTACAACTATGTTATACGGTGCTATCAAGCATTCATTAGCTGTTTATACACAATTATGAATTCTTCGTAAGAAGAGTTTGTTGTTAACAAAGATATTAAACACTTAGAAATGTCTGCTTACAACTTAATTTCAGTGAGTTATAAATCATATTATTCATATACTGCTTATGCAAATGAAGGGTTAAAATAATTTGGCAGTGACATAGTTAAATCTGAGAGTTTACATGCATTAGATTGTATTTCAGACCAATCACTAAGTTACTTGATTTTGTGTGATAAAGAGTAAGTAAATACACACTGTAGGCATAAATTGCCACAATTAGGGAGATGACACGAGGCTAAAAAACCTGAAACTCCATAAAATCATATTCATATTCAAACCTCAGAGAGAACACTTTATGCTATCTTTAGCATAAAGTGTTACAAGAGTACCAGAAAAGCCAACGATGTGACAACAGTAATCGCAGGTTTACTCTGATTGAAATATCATCTGAAGGAATTAAAAGCAGTTTAACATTCCAGCAGAGGCCACTCTGATCAGCATCAGTGCATAAAACGTAGCGCAATGTTTAATGTGAAAACATTGTTTAATGTAAGTGAACCTCGACTTTTGAGCATTTGTTCAACAAACAAGAATCAAAGCTTGCCCTTTATTTTTAAAGGGATATTCCACTGACTATGGATGTCAAAGATATTTATTTAGGCCCAGGTGTCCTATACAGCCTGTGAAAACTGTTGTATGAGCTTCGTCAAGTCTGACAAAATTTCTAAACTGACATGGTGCTTTACTTGTTTTCTGCTCAGGTAAGCTTACTGTTAAAGTGCTTTCTAAATGAAACCCCAAAATGAACCAGAGACAGTTGAAAAATCATCAAACTAAGGAAATGATGTTGAAAACCAGTGACAGAAATATTCATTCTTGAATTATTAAAATTGTTTGGAGTTTCTCCATTTAACAGAGAAGACTCTCTGGACAAGGTAAAGCTGATTTCCTGATTACATTTCATTACTCAGAAAAGGTTAAATCCTCTGCTATAACTTATCCTGTCAAAACCTTTGCATCCCTGAAATCTAACCTAAAAACTGACATCTAGTCAATCCAAGTTGTATAAGGGGTAGTTCTGTATTTTATATTTCTGCACAGGATACTGTATATTTCTGTATGTTTCTTGTCTCTTGAGCAAGAGAAGGACTGTGACTGTTGCAGAGCTGAAGAGTTTAAGAAGCAGGCAGAATGTCTCAACTTACCACAGCCTCTTCGCCTGAACCCAGAAGCAGTTTTTTGAACCTTAATTAATATAGCAGATGCCATGTTAGGTATATGTAACTCTACAAGAATGTGCATTTGTTTATTCACGATACGCACAACCTCTTCTTTGGCATGAATGAAATGAATCCACACTTTCTCTGTCTTACAGGTATTTGCTCAGAGGCAGGGTCTCCCTCTCAAGACACAAAGATTATAGGTGTGACATGCTTGTTTGGCGATGGACCAATGTCTGATTTCCTGAAAATAGATTATGGAGAGTGTAGGTGGACCAAAGGAGTTTGTCAAAATGCTCTATGATGTATGAAGACTAACTGTACAGAGTTCATGTCTGTCTAAAGACAATTCTGTCAATAAAAAAAGTGGCTGGCCGCTGCTCATTGTGTCTGGCAGGTCAGAGCTCACTCACAATGATGTGTTAAACAACAATGATCAGCATGTAGCAGTTGTTCCCTTTGCCCCTCTTGACTGTAAACTGTTGCCTTTTTAAAGGACTTTCCCCTGTTCTTATGAAGTAGATTAACTGCCAGGCTTTGTGTTGAGCTACTTAATCTGCAGTTGTGTCATTTCCCTGATGTACAGATGTAGGACCTTCATCGTGGGAACCTACGTACCAGTCAGTAGATTTGATGAAGCCTTTGTGGTCAACAGGAAAACCACAGCTGCCTTCGACTTTGTAAATCGAGACATCTTGTGACCTTAAGATAACCGAGAATCTTCAGATGCTTTTTTTTTAACACACATGAAAACTGAACTCACATGCTAGTTCAGCCCAGGTTTTAAAACATTACACTCAGTTAAGTGAGGAGGATGCCCATAGCCTTGTTTATTGGTAGTTTATTACTGTACATACACCTGCTTATGAGTCATATGTACATATATTTTTCTCTCCCTCACACACGCACACACACACACACACACACACACACACACACACACACACACACACACACGCACACAACACTCAAGATTATATAAAAAGGACTCAATTTCTGTGCAGGGTTCAATCACAGTCTGAGATCTACAGAGAACATTTGCATCTGCATACACCATGTGCACGCGCACACACACACACACACACACACACACACACACACACACACACACACACACACACACAACTATCTGCATATGGCCTTATGCCTTGATTTACATAGAACAGACCACGATCAAAAATATAGAAGAGTGATGAACCAATAGGCAACCCAGTGGTAATCAAGTGAATTTGGGTTTTTTAAACATATAAACCAACACACTGTCTGGGCTTGGTGGGTCTGTGGAGTATGTGCCTCCTTCACTATCTAAACAGGAAGACCACAGGAAGGTTAGTCGTCTTTTTCATAGGGGCATGTTTCAATTTCAAAACAAACTCCAAGTGTATATAGTTTTACAAGTATTCAAATAACGTGTTATCTGTGATAGTATACTTGACCTCCAGGTGTAATCTCGGAACATATCTGACAGTGAGATGTTTCCAATGCATTTTTTTTTTTTTTTGTTTATCTAGTATAATCCCCTGAGTGTGATCCATACAATCACCAGAGCTGACTCATCTAAAAGTAAGTGGCTGTGTTCAAATTCTTGCAATACACATAACTTCCATGTAGTTATGACCAGCCTCCGTGACTGGATGTGTTGAGTGGGAAAAGCTAAATCTATATATTCAAAAAGGCCTTTTTTTTCTCCTGCTTGCTGAAAATGTGGGTATATTTCATTAAACTGAGATGTTCTTCATGACAGTTGGAAAAAAACAACTCTTCGGTGTTCATCAGGAAGCAGGATTGTTATTCAGATAGATGACTGAACTAAAAAGTAAAACTGTACTTTTACTTTTTAATTAAAACTGCATAAATTGATGTTATGGCCCCTTGGGGACAGACCAACAAGCTTTTAACGCAACACTGACATGTCATCATTTTATAAAGTTGATATCGCTAGCTTGTTAGCAAACAGTTGCCTATTTACACATCCAGTAGACACAGAGCAACATTATCATTCATTTACAGTTGTGTGTCTTGCCACCTGGCTAATATAAATTCAATATATAATTCCTATTTTTAACTCTGTTGGTCTCCACCAACTCTGGAGGGAAGTATTTTTGGCTCTATAGCAGCTGAACACTCCACTATAATCACCAGCTAACTGTGTCCACCGTTTGGTGCTGGGCAGGTAGCATTTGGCGGGTTAATCACCATTTTCTGCTGCTGCTGGAAACAAAGCTGATGAGCGCTGTGAGAATTAACCAAAACAGTACAGTTACGGGACCAAAACAATGAGCTGAAAGCAGCTAAAACACTTTGTAGAGTTTAGGGGAAGATAATTCTTTGTAGGTTCATCACTGTAAGTGAAAGTGACCCCTTTCACAGTACACGGAAAAATACTGATTAGTGCAGCTTTAAGTCCACATTTAGGAAAAGTTTGATTTTACTCTGTATAGTTATCAAGCTAATTTTAGTAATCTTGCTTCATGATATAGAACCCTGGGATTACATAACACCTACTAAAGATGACCTAACACTCTTGATCACCCCAGACCGCTGAATAAAATGAGTCATACTATATAAAAAATTGAAGAACTTTCTCATAAAGGGCCACATCTTTAGCTTGAACACACATATAAGCCGGAGTCAGGTGATAAAGAAGAGAGGCCATGTGAAGATGTTAAGGACAAAGCGATTGTGTGCTTTAGTGTTGACACATGACCAGAGACAAAAAGGAAGCAGCCATGGTATATGTCTTTGCAAAAGAACAACTGAGGCCTGTTTCACAGATGCACACGTCAAATGTGCACTCACACGCTTATAAATTACAACAAAAGCAACAAAGATCGGTTATGGCAAAGAAATACTTTAAAGAAAGAACCCTGCCTTACAGAGTAAAGAGCATCTATTCATGTCTGATTTGTCTCTTTTTTGCTTCTGTTTCTCTCTCAGACATAGAGACACACACATACATTTAACAAACACAGTGAACAGTTTTGCAAACATCGACTGCCTCTCTTTCACCAAAACAGTAAACAGAATTTGAGATACTAAAAAGAAAAAAAAAAAAAAAAAAAGGTTTCTTCTCTTCATCACCAGTGGCCTTCTTTACAGCTTACTTATTCCACTGTGACTCAGAAGCAGTTGCTAGGCAGCCAGCTCATCACCTGGACACACAACAAATTGTTCCAGGTAAATTGTGTAGCATAAAGACCCATTCATACTACAGAGTACAGTCAGACTGCATGATTGTCACTGGGTTAGGGTGATGCACAGTGAAGTGTGCAGGGATATGAAAGTAGGTGGGAGGATAAGGATGTCTGGTAGTTGATAAGTGTGACATTTATTGAGTCCAGCTATTCTGGCCACTGGCCAAACATGTTCCTGTAAGACTAGTCCGTCTGCTACAGAGTTGATTTGGATGAAAGTTCCTTCGATGTGGTTCCTTTGGAGTTCCATGTTGTGTTGTCTCTACAGCCTCTAGTAACGATCTAGAGCACCAGACCAACAGTTACAAAAGCACTGGGGTGTATTTTTTTTTTTTTTGCAGGTGAATGTGGCGGTGTGACAGTAGGTAACGTATGAAAGTGTTTGTTTGATCATGGTCAGACTGTGCCATGTGCTTAGGTTTGGAAACATGTAAGTGACAAAATTCCAGTTGTAGCTCACAGAACTCCATTCAGGAGTCCGGTCTCCAGCTCGAGTTCCAAAATCCGTAACACTGCCCATGGCTGGTTCTCCTCTGACATCCAACAGGCTGGTGCCGGTTAGCATGGCCGTGTCACAGTGCGCCAGCTCGCCTGATCAGGTCACGGTTCAAGTCTAATTGTGAATTTCGCTCCAAAAAAACGTGTGGGGATGCTGGATTTGTAAACAATGATGTTAGAGAAGGTACATGTGGGAGAACGGGTCAAAGAGAAAAGAGGGAGGACCGATGCTACCCTGTAAACAAAAATATTGGAGTATTTCGGAAAGGGTAGTTAGTCAGAAACTTGACAGCCATTGTGGATCTGACAGAGCTGGGCAGCAGTGAAGGTTTAAGATCTGCTGCAGTCGGGCTAATCCGGTCTGAAGATGGGGATCTTAGGTAGGAACTCTATTAGGATTACCTGTAGGTGATAAGAAATATAGCTGTTAGTAGTGAGAAGATAGAGATTTTGCTATAAGGTTTCTACAATTACATATCGTGTTGTATTTGGTCATTGCAGACAATGACAATGTGTTGGACTATAAATATATGTGTTGGGTTTACAGAACTTTTAAATCAATGGGATCAATTACCTTAATGTGTCAGGTATTAAATTCACATTCCCATTGGACTATGTTACCTATTCCACAGTTTCCTAATTGAATTTACTCATAATGTACTCTGGTGTGGTATACTGTGATAAGATATTTTGCACCCACATTGAAGCATGTTGGGTGTGTCAGAAGGGGTGAGAGGAAACATGTAAAACTCTGTTCAGACCAAGATTAGTACAATGTGGAAAAAACAGCCTCATTCACTTCAGTAAAACCACTGCATTGAAGCAGCAGAGGTCCCGACGCAGAGCAAGAAAAACCCCCCCCCAAAACAAACACTGTAATTCATCCAGCAAAAAAGTTTAACCTAGCTTAACTTTCGCTTTCACAGAATGTGACGTCATCTAACAACACACTGTGTTGCTCAATCAAATATACGCAATCAGTAGATGACTTCTTAATGTCAACAATGGAACTAAGATACGTCTGATTGTATGACTGTATTTTATTGTCCCCACAGTACTTGAAACATGTGTAACCTTGTCATTACTACAGTGCTGTTTTTACAAGTATTTTGGGACAATATCACTCAAAAATACAAGTACAAAGCTAAAACATTAATAACAACAGATACAATACTTACATATTCCATCATGTTGTTGGTTTCACACTTCCTTTTGCTTAGTCTCCAATGCAAACACAACTGCAAACAGAGTGCAATAGTGATCAGAGAATTTCTATAACGTGTCACAAACAAGTTCACTCACTACTGATACACACACATCCATCTATGCCTTCTGTGCTCACCTTGTGGTAGAGTCTGCTGTTCTCCCACTCCAGAAGCTTCTCTATAGATCTTCTTGTCTGGAAGGCAACAGTGAGATAGGATGATATATTATTTTTTCCTGAATCCTTAGCTGATTTCACTAAATGCAACAGAAGCTGGTGCGATGTTTAACATTGTGATGCATATGAGTGAGGAACGGTGTGGGCGGGTATCTCACCCTCTTGCTGAGGCAGATGACAGGCCACAAACTGAAGCCCAACGTGCAGCAGCAGCAGAGGCAACCACACAGGAGCCACCGCACATTCACGGGCAGCGTCTTCCTCAGACAGCTGTTTACACGGTTGATACTGGCTTTGAATTCCTCTGGTGCCACCTGAGGGTGCACACATACATGGTATCCTTAATATAGTGACATTTAACCTTCTTAGATGGCAGGTTCAAATTTTGTTAGTGGTCACAAAAATGTTAACTGTGTTTTGTAGTGGTGATGAGATGCATCATTGTATGTGTCTGAAGGCCAATGGAGAAAGACAACATACTGCACAACAGTAATAATATTAAAAATGACCAAATGATATATCATATGTTAACTGGTGGCTAGAAAATAATGTAAGCTTGTAGTGGAGCCCAATATGAGAGTATAATTTTGTAATAGATAATATGTAATGATGACTAACGACAAGATACTCACCTTTCCTGTAAGTGCTGAAGGAAATTCTGACTCGAATTTATTACTAAGCCCAAACCTGCGGAGGTGAGGGGAAAAAGTAGATAGTTATAGATAAGCAGACATACACTGTATTTGGACTGTTGACTTAAATAAAGACTTTTACAAAACAGCATCAAACCTACCAATTGTGCAACTAATTTTAGGCAATAGGTGGGTAAATACTTCCCTCCACTTCACCCAGCAGAAATGAGGGGTAAATTATTTTCAGGATAAAATCATTGTCAGCAGCATCTTATTTTAGAGGGGTCCCATAACACACAGACATTATAATATTACCAAAACAGAAACAATCTGTTATTTCATAAAACATATTTAAGGGATTTTAAAGCAAGGTATATCCACGTATCTTAGTCCTAAATCAAATTTAATGTGTATTAAACAAATCCAGTCAATTCAGATCAATCACCTAACCAATTTTAATTAAGGTACTTATTTGTACCACCTCAACAAGAGTAATAAAGGAGACATAACAGAGAGACCAACGCGGTAGCTAGTTTGAAAAAACAACTAAAAACACATTTGCACAACCTGGCATTGTATCCGCTCGTGACGAGGGTGACGTTTTAAATGTTTATTTCTCAAATACATCTGTAGTACTTGCCAGATTATCATTTAAAACGCCCATCGATGTGAAAATTAAGTCATGACAATCAGATAAGCCAAAAGTTATTTGTAAATGACGTGCCCTGCTGAAAAATGTTCTTCCTTTGTTTCAGTAACATTTGTTGTACTTCAGCCATGCCGTGTACTATCGTTTCGTTTTTATTGTCTACTCTGTTTGTGCTCCATATCAGATGATCATGGTCTTGAGGCAAATAAATAAAAACATAATTAAACAACACGGAACTATTAACATTTTTTTGAATTATCTGTTTTGATCAGTCTTATCTTTGAAGCAAGAGGAAAGATTGGTGAAATCAAATGAGAGTACTTTTGGCCATGAGTGTGTTTTTGTTAAAATAATAACAATAATCAAACGTTTGACTTGACATTAGCTAACATAACAGCTTCCCACATTACTCGGTACATACAGCAAATGTTCATATTTATTAGGCCGTGTACTTCTGCCAAAACGAAACCTGGCTGCTAACTGGATGCTATGCTAACGTTAGGTCACTAACGGCGGCTAGCCCAGCTAGCAGCCGGTTATCCACCGACACCGCCGCGGCTAACCGTCACACGGTGACGGTAAACGCCTCTCTTGGTGCCCGTTAATCTCGTCAGTTTGCTTACACGGTGACGTGGCCGGACCCTCGCACCACCACCGGGTCCGGAGCGTACTTGAGGAGCTGCTCCTCCGCGGCCCTGTCCTCGTCCTCCTCTTCCTCCTCCTCCTCTTCGTAGATCTCATCAAAGTCCTCCATCATCGCACGGCTCGGCCTCGCGCTTCCCGGGAGAGACGCCGGGAGAGACACTGTGCCGCGGAACAGCGAGACCTTACCGAGAAAATAAAAAAAAGTACAAAGAAAACCGTGAAGACAATATATATACCCGTCCCGGAGACGATACAGCTCACATCGCTCAGCAGGCTCCGAAACAAAACATCAACATCCGCCGCAGTAACCGGAAGGGGGACAGACGTGCTGACGTCAGACTTTTTTCCCCGAAAAGATCAGTGTTGACATCCTAAATCTTTAAAGATCCACTTCACTCATACATTGTAACAAATATGAATCCTCCACTTGGAATAATAAATCGTGTCTGATTGGGGTTTTTTCCCACAAAAAAACTTTTTTATTATTATACATATATAATTTATTAATTACCTCATCTCAACCATTGGTAAACTCATTAGCCCCTTCCCTGTTGTTTCCTCTTTCTCAACCGCCAAATGCAATGAATTTGCATCATTTTTCATTGACAAAATTCTCAGCATTAGGTGCAATATCCCAGTTACTAACTTTACTGGTAAGTGTGACGTACCTCCACCATTGCGTGTTGGCGGTCTCAAGCATTTCTGCATTGTAGACTCCAGGGATCTCACTGATGCTATAAATCCACTTAAGTCCTCTACCAGCCCCCTTGATCCACTTCCAGCATCCTTTTTTAAATCTGTTTTTAATTTTTTAACAGATGACATCCTGTCAATAGTAAACTGTGCTCTCCAGACTGGTATCTTTCCACATTGTATGAAAACTGCTGCTATTAGACCACCTCTGAAAAAGAACAACCTGGACCCAAATGCACTTAGCAACTATAGGCCAATCTCAAACCTCATCATCCTGAGTAAAATTATCGAGAAGGTTGTATATCAGCAACTTATAGATAATATTTATAATAAATTCTTATCTGTCTTCAACACATCTCATAGTACAAAAACTGCTCTTTTAAAAGTTGTTAGCAAGATGTTGTTGACATGAGGATCAACAGTGACAATAAAAAAAACTCAGTCCTAATACTTCTAGACCTAAGATCTGCATTTTACACAGTGGTTCATGGGATTCTGCTGCAAAGACTGAGAGACTGAGTGGGTCTATCTGGCATGGGTGTCCAGTGGTTTGAATTCTGCCTGCAAATGGAATTTCATTTTCACACTTGATGACTTCAAATCTAACAAATACGAATTAGTGCATGGGGTCCTGCAGGGCTGCATGCTGGGTCCTCTTCTTTTCAACTTATATATGCTTCCCTTTGGCTACACTATCAGCAAACATAACATTATTTACCATAATTATGCCGACGACACGCAGCTTTTCATCTCACTATCCACTGATGACTTTCAACACATGAACTGCCAAGTCAACTGCTTGGAAGAAATGAACCACTGGATAGCTGTAAACTTCCTTCAGCTGAACAGGGAGAAAACTGGGACTAAAGCCTTGAGGCAGCTGCTCTGTGAGTATCTGGAGTCCAGATTGTTAAAAACAAGTGAACAGATTAAAAAACTATAGGAGTAATCTGATGAACTCTGTTTTCTGTATCATATCAACAGCATCACCAAGGGGTTGTCTTTTTCCAATTTAGAAACATTTCCAAAATCAGAGGCTGTCTTTCCCAGCTTGACTCAGAGAAACTCATGCATGTTTGTCCTGAGCAGTCTGGACTACTGCAATTCTCTGTTTATGGGTCTTCCAAACAAAACAATCCATAGATAACAACTTATTCAGAACCCAACTGCACAAGTTCTAACCAGGACAAAAAAATGAGACCACATAACTCCAGTCCTCCGAAAACCTTCAATGGCTACCCTCTGGCTCTATAGTACATATCAGACATGCTGTCAGTATACCATCCCAGCAGATCTCTCAGGTCACAAGGTGGAAACCTTCTCCATGTGCCTAGAGCATTTTCAAAGTCTGGTGAGATGCATTCAGCATATGTGCACTTCAATAATGGAACAGTTTGCTTGCAGATCTTAGACTTGCTCTGACAATGTATTCTTTCAAAATAAAATGAAAGACCTTCCTTCTCAGTCGAGCATTTTTTTAATGAACACAACATATTTTGTATAAGATGGTGCTATACAAATAAAATTTGAATTGAACTGAATTAAAAATTCTTAAAATGGCATTGCCTCCTTCTCCCTCATTGAAAAACTCAGAATCTATGAGTATGTAAATATTGATCATTTCAAAAGTTGAACTGATGGACACACAATGTCTCCTATTTCACTGTAAAGTCCATCCTCAGTGTATGTGCACCGGACACATCATACTTGTGTACGTTGTATACTGGACTGTAGTTGGCTCCAAACTAATTGTGATGTCACAGATCATCTTTGGAAGTACACACCTTAAAATCAGATTTTCTGTGAGAACAGAGAAACTTTTCACTTACAGCAGATTAATGTGGAAACAGCCTTCTACTGTCAGATTCTGCACAAACGTTATTCTGCACAGTGAAGTTCAAACATCCAACTTAAGGAACAAGAATAGTGACGGGGAACTTTAATGTATCGTGTTGTTTTTGCTCTGCACATCTTGAAACTGTGCCTCGTTCATTTTGACATTGTGACTATGGCAAGAGGTTTCTAAGTTTATTAATGATACATTTATGGCTGGTTTTGCTTTATTGTATAAACATGTACTATTTAGGTTTTTAGGTTACAACAGAAAGAATGGGAAACAAGCTTGCATCATCAATCTTATAATGATCTTAGCTTCAGTTTCATATTCACGCATGTAAGTTTACCAACAAAAAACCTCTCTTCTCAGTTCTTCATAAAGAATGTGAGCAGTACCTACAGACCATTAAATCTTGCATCAATAAGAAGGCTGTAAAAAATGTTAATGTGTTTATTGTTTTTAATGTCTTTATTTAACTTTATTCTGTTATTTTATTTTATGTATTTTTCTTTCTATTTCTTATGTTTTTTTTTGTAATTGTAAAAATACTCATTTACAAGTACACAAGCCCTTCATTTAAACTTTAGAATGTAGGATGAAAGTATTAGCAACAAGCACTTTAATTATCAGAAGCAAAAGTACTTATTCTGCAGAATTACTCATTATTTAGAGTGTTATATGACATATTAATGGGATATAATTACTTTACTTAACATGTAAATATCATTATAATGTAAAATCTACACTGTTTTATCACACAAGTATAATGATAATGATAAAAGTTGTGAAATGTTATTATTATATTATAATATTATAATAAGGAAACAAACAAACAAATAAAACAATAAATCCAACCGGAAGTCAAGAATTCTTGATATGGCATGAAAGTTGGCGAGAGATTGCATGTCGTGACCCTCCGGGTTATGGGTATTTAGGTTTTGGCTCACACACAACCAGTATGTGGTTGTGCTAAAACCATTTTCATTTGCTCACTCAAAAAATGTTTTTGAGTGGAGGAGTGAATGTTTGAGCTTCCCTGTGCAGAATGATATATTTATGTAGGTATCACACTTGATATGATGCCTCGTTTTCTTTCCCACCAGCATTTCTTGAAGACCCGCCCTACTCTTCCACTGATTGGCTAGGACTCGTTGCCTTCGTTGGTTGGATTGGTTGGATTAGGTTTAGAATGTCAGGGTTAGAGCCAATCAGAGGCAGTGTAGGGGCGGGCCTTCGCAGAATGCGGATATGACAGTACTTACTGTTTAGGAAGTGTGGAGACAATTGACCCACAGTTGCTTTAGTAAATCTCGGTAAACTTTTGCTTTAGTTTATTAGCAGTGCGATGGCAGGAACAGATCACTTTAATATGATTTTACAAATTTTCAGAGACGTGGCTCCTAGCATCACAAGCGGGATTCTCACTGTTGTCCTTTCATCGTGCGCGTTGTTTGGTATCCAAACATATTTCAACTTCACCCCGGGGGTCTTCAGCGTCGGTGCAAGTGTTTTTGTAAATGGACACCTCCACAGGCTCTTGACGTACCCTTTTTACCACAAGACACTTGCTCAGCTTCTCCTGAACATCATAACTCTGGTGTTTCTCAGCGGCAGTTTGGAGAAAGGTGTTGGCACGGTGCGTTTCCTGTTTCTGTTCATCTTGCTGTCGACCAGCACGGGCTTGTTTTACGCCTTCCTGGATCTTCTGCAGAGTGACAGCAGCCAGTGTAACACCGAGGGGTTGGTTCCTGTGGCCCTTGCCTGTGTGGCTTTAACTACCATGCACACAAAAATGACTAAAGGATTCCTGTGTGGAGTCAGTTTCCCCACCGTAGCTCTCCCTTGGGTGTTCCTCATAATCACTACTGCCCTCGTTCCTCACAGTGTGCTCCTATGTAATGTCATTGCCATCCTGATTGGGTGGATGTATGGTAAAGGATGGTTCTCTCTTCTGGACATATCTGAAGCCAGGGCTGGCGTTGTTGAGAAGATGATGCCCTTCAGGTTGTTGAGGAGCATCTGCGCTGTGATGTTTGTCCCTGCTTCCACGGAGGAGAGGAGGAAGACCCTCCTTCCACAAATTAATCCAACCCCTGGGTCCTACCCGGTCCAGGCTTATGCTCCGTTGTCCAGCATCAACACCGCTGATATCACAGCCAACATGTATGAAGGCTGGCCGAACGCAACCAGTGCCCTGTCCAGTCCCACACAACCTCTCAATCCTTATGGACATGGCTCTGCACATAGCTTTGGGACGAGTCATGGACAAAGCTGCAACCACAGCCACCTCACTCACAGTCATGGTCAACTATAGTTATATTAATTTCTATGATTGTTTTACAACACTGCAAACATGCAGACAAGTCATATTCTATTAATACAGCTTTATTTTCTACTCCTAACCCACGACAAGTGATGGTACACCTGCAGCTCCTCTTTTCATCGAACTGAGTGGAGTCTCTGTCTGTATAAAGTGACATCTCTCTGAATGTTTAAATGTTACGGGTAACTTTTGTACTTAAATTTAAAAATGTACTCAATGTCTTTTATATCATTTGTTCCTTATTTCTACAAATAAATATATATATAATACAACATACAGAGTATCCAGAAAAAAACCTCATTTACATACGGAAAGCCCTAATTTGTGCACATCCTGTCCTGTTTTTAGGCCAGATGCAGAAAAACAGATTCAATGTTAATTTCAATGTAAAAAAAGTGATTATCCACACACAGAATTATTTTTATTGGACTAGAAAAACCCTACCATGTCTTCAACTTTGATTTTTGAACATGTGCAGTATCTCAAAGGTCATGTTGGAAGAATATTTTTTTTGTTTGATCACTTGACCATAATACCAACAAGATATATCAATTTTGTGCGCATACATGTCTTTAAGCCATTTGCCTAATGAAGGTCCAGTATGGTCGAAACAATGACGTCGACTTGAAGACCAATAATGTTTACTTTTCTTCTGAGTTAAATCTAGTTGGTATACAAGCCCTTAAAAACAAGGCTTTCATTTGAGACGAGCATGAAGTAACTTTCTCTTCCACAAAAAAACTCTGATCTGATATTTAGTTGTACTTCCATCATGGTCTTATTAGTGAACATGAAAAGACTTAATACCCATGTTAAATGTTTGCTGCTTGTGAACAAATCGTCTAGTGTGCTTTGATAGAAGTACAAGCAATAGCTTCAATATTAATCTCTCTGCAGTAATCAGAGTGGCTGCACACTTCAAATCAAATTTAATGCTTTTTAAGACCTCAGCAGAACATTTAATTAGGGCTGAGCTTCATGTTTGAAATGAATTTGACATTATTAGTGGGGACATTTTACTGGATAATTTTGTATCTCCATATAACAATCATCTGTAAAATCACAAAGTAATCCAATTAATGGCAAATGCAATGAACTGTGCCCCACTATTACACTTTACATTGGATAAAACTGTGTTTCAAAAAAAAGCACTTTAATTTAAAATTTAAATTTAAATTCCAATTTGCTTGGAATTATTCATTTTGACAACACTGTAAAACATTAAGGCTGTTCTGGTCGTTCTCGAACCCACAGAGTCAGCTGTAGTTCATTCATTAAGGCACATACATGTTCCAGTATGTCTACCTTTCATCCACTTAAACAGTCCATTAAAACCTTTGTGAGAGCAGGTGGCGTCTTGTGGAGAACCAATCGAAACAAAGAGCTGGACTGAAGTGAGTCACAACCAAAGACCAAACTATATTTGAACTGGTGAATCCTGGGGGGAGATATTTCTCATGCAACTAGGCATCACCTCAAAATCTAAGACCTACCATAATTAAAAAATGAGATTTTTTAAGACATTTTATGACCTTAAATTCTGAAAATCTTATTTAAAACTAATGATGATAATGATGGTAATGAATGATTTGTGCTAGTGGAGATAAAAAGGTTTAAAATCACTGTCACTGTACAAAGAAAGACAGTTTTAGTCCTCAAGCAATTTGGTTTATTTCACTCACTTTCAACAACATATTGATCAGAAACTCACAACTTCAGGACACCTGAGACTAAGTCACACACTGAGCTGCTTACTGTCCTGAAATGACAGTGAAGCCAGAGCACAGATGACGTCTTAAAGATCAAATAAAGGACTCATTCCTCCCAAGTGTCTCCATAGATGTTCTTCTTCGCTGTAACATAACAGATGGAGATAAAAGGAAATAATGTTAAATCAGCCTTTCACAGATTCATTAAAACTACTGATGTATATTTAAACTTTTCTTTAACCTAAAAAGTGCCTTACACGTCTCTGTAGTGGCAACTTACCCTCTTTTATTGGTCTTTCTGAACCCTTTTCAGGTGAAGGTTTGAGCAGCGTCTCGGCCTTCTGAGTGAGTGTAACCTCGTAGTTCTCTCTGTTTTTAAGCCTCAGGTCTTCATAGAGGATGGGCTTTCTCCTGGGCTCCTCCTCTTCCATATATGACTGGACTGAAGGACAGAGAAAGGTCATCTACACCAAAATACAGCTGACATACTAACAGTTCAACTTCAGGGACACATTTTGGTGACATTCTGAAGACCTTGTAAGCTTTAATCATCTTTGGACGAAAAAAAAAAAAAAAAAAAGACTGAGAGTATATGAAGAACATATTCATCTACATAACTGTTAAGACAGTTGATTTTAGCAAGTACAACGAGTTTGCACACTGAAATCTATAATTTTATACTCTTTTAATCTTATTTTGTCAGAGGGAAGTAGCTTTGACTATAGCTAAACACACACAAAAGACACACAATCAAAAAATAGACTTAAAGCTTTAAATATGAGCAGACTAGGATCCGCTCGTCACAGGATTGATTAGCAAGTTAAGTGTCTTATTGTCAGTGGGCCCAACACACTTTAGGCTTAACGTGATTTCACACTAAAAAAGTCATTATTGTGTTTTTGTGAGCCTACACGATGGTTCTGTGTGTGATACCTTGAGCACTAAAGTCATCTGGTTTTTTCATCTGTGCAGGTGGTTCTGGATTATACCCATATCCATAATCTCTGATCTGTGTGGGCGTCTGGCCGGGACTGTCTGCTGGCTGGAACATGGGGTCAAATGACGGGCTGTTTGGGTCACTCATCTCTGACTGAGGACCTCTGGAACTGGGTAGAACAGAAAAAAATGGTAAAAAGGTGTTTGGTGGATTGAAAAAATAAGACAGTAAATTACAGAAGCAGCTGTAAAACCATATAGTAAGACGGTTTAATGATGGTGAACTCTGGTGTGTGTACTCACTACTGTGGAGGCAGTCCTGTCCTCTGTCTGAGGGCCTCTCCCAGAGGGGAGTTCTCCAACCTCTTGAACTTCTCCTGGCATGTCTTCATGTAGGACATTTTCCCAGCCAGGTAACCACAGAAACCAGCAACTGGAGAGACAAACATGCTTCAAGAAATAATTCTCCATACAAATACTAAGAAAATCTTCACTGTAGAGTCAGATTTAGCTATGAAAGATTAATGTAATACCTCAGTAAGGATAATGTGACCACATTTTACACTTTCATATAATATTTCATTTCAACTGGGGTCAGATGACATAGCTGTGAAAAGTATAGTTACTGATGTGGATATGATGCTGCAGCTAAACACGCATCAGCATTAACTGATAATTTCACACAGCTCGACTGGTAAAATAAGTTCAGAAAAGTTCATCACTTTACTACAAGGTGGCATTTAGGAGGATGTTTAAGCTCACATAGTTAAAACTGCAATCAATCCTACTTTCATGAAGATTATAATGTTATAGTTGAAACCATTTAGAGAAGTGATGATTCAACTTTATGTAGTTTGTGGTTCTTTTAAATTGTTGAGCATTAAACTAT
Organism: Thunnus maccoyii; assembly: GCF_910596095.1. Lineage (NCBI taxonomy): Eukaryota > Metazoa > Chordata > Actinopteri > Scombriformes > Scombridae > Thunnus > Thunnus maccoyii. The sequence goes on along the minus strand of NC_056534.1, from coordinate 38,091,267 downwards.
GAGGTGTTTCTAATATTTAGTCCCAATGATATCAGGCTACTGAGAGTTTAACATTCAGGAACTTACAGGCCAGTTTAGGTAGAGATCCAAACCTCGGAGATGCTGATAGGGTCCCTACAAGTTTAAACAGAACAGGGTTACGTTACAGATCAAAATCATTTTATGCTCATTTTACAGATGTTTTGCTGATTTCTCTACATTGTGCATAACGTTACCTCTGGCAACCAGGGCTTGAGTGATAGCCATGCTCACCACGGAGAAGGGCACCGCTGTGAGGGAAGCTTGTTGATGTCAGACTCAATACAAACATTTTGTTGTACATAATATGAAAATTAATGTACATATTGTTATGATCAATAAAACGTATTTGGCAAAGAAAGAAAATCTTTCCTTGATTTTAAAGGATAGGTTGACAATTTTTCAAGTCTGTCTTAAAACATCAGTCAGGAAGTTTTCCTCGCTGTAATCGTTCCTCCTGTTCATACTGGCTGTTCAGAGATCCTCTTTAAATGGAAGTGATGAGGGACAAAATCCACAGTGTGTCCACAGTCATTTTATACAAAAATGCATTTAAAAGTTTATCTGAAGCTTACATGATGCTTCAGCAGTCTGAGTTAGTCATGACTGGATATCTGACACATTTACAGGCTTTTTAGCATCAAATTCCCTCTTTGTGTTTCCCTGTTGAGCTGCAGGTGGAAGTATAGTAACAAAAAGAGGGACTTTGGCACTAATAAGACTGAAACTTCATAATTGCTTGTGAATTTTGGCACCCCATCACTTACATTGTAAGTGCATTATGAAGAGATCTTCTAATAGCCAGTATGAACAGGAGGAATGATTATGACAAGAAAAACATGTCAATGTTCATTCGGGCTCCTGACTATTGTTTTAAGACAGACTTAAAAATTGTGAACCTGTCCTTTAACTTAAAAAATGGGTCTGACCTGTATGTGCAAGACAGAAACTTACACCTGTACCAAAAGCTCTCCTGGTTGCACTCTTTAAACACCCTCCTCTCCTCCTCTGTGGGGATGTAGTCCATGCCTACTGGCCCCTGCAGATTAACACACCGACAACACAGCGTTAACTTTAAATCTCTTATTTAATTGGCACTAGACTTGTTGGAAAGCCACACACACACACACACACACACACACACAGCCCCAACCTACGGAACACTGAACAGCAGCCAGTACTGTGTGTGTGTGTGTGAGCCAGCTAGCACGTTATTAGCAGCTTGTTGGATCCTGCGTGTTTCTCGGCGTGTTTACCTGTGCTCCTCTGCGCTGCTGCTCCTCGTTAAAACCGGTAGTAGTGGATGACATGTTGACGGTAACGTCAGTACTCACTGAAGCCTTCAAACCATGTGAAACGACAAAGTGTAAGCCACTCGGCGGACTGACTTCTGTAGTGTTTGGTACAATGTCATTGCTTCTGCCAGCACTGACATAACCCGGAAATAAAAGGTGTCATTTGTCGGTTACTTTTCCTAGGATGGCATTACGACCCGCCTTACTCTGTCTCTGATTGGCTTACCCAGATATTCTTACCCTAACCCTAACCAATCTCACTCCTCATACCTAAATCTAACCAATAAAACCAAAGAAGGCAACGAGTACTAGCCAATCAGAGGCAGAGAAGGGCGGGGTATGACTTCGCCATCCTAGGAAAAAAAAGGCAGTTAACGTTAGTTTAAGCAAGAAAAATGTGATGCAAGAAATGTGTTACTTCTTGAGAGTTAACACCCAGTTCTTTGTTTAATGCATTTTAAAGATTTAAAGATGTACATAACCTTGAAAGGGCACATGCGATTCAAATGTCAACGTCTGCCCTCTAGTGCTACAACCTCTACTCACATCCTCACCTGTGTGCAAGTAATGGCCAGTGTTGGAGGAAGTACTCAGATCCTTTACTTCAGTAAAAGTACCAATACAGCAGTGTAAAAATACTCCATTACAAGTAAAAGTCCTGCATGAAAAATCCCTCTTAAGTAAAAGTACATAAGTATTAGCAGCAAAATGTACTTAAAGTATTAAAGTAAAAGTATTCATTTTGTCCCTCTGACTGATACATTATTATATGACATTAGATTGTTAATAGTGAAGCATCAGTGTTAGAGCAGCATGTTACTGTTGTAGCTGCTGGAGGTGGAGCTAGTTTACACTACTTTATATACAGTTAGCTGGTTTAGTCCAGTGGTTCCCAACCTAGGGGTCGGGCCCCTCCAAAGGGTCAGCAGATAAATCTGAGGGGTCGTGAGATGATTAATGGGAGAGGAAAGAAGAAAAAACAAAGTTCTGATACACAAATCTGTTTTCAGTTTTTGGACTTTTTCTCTAATCTTTGATTTTTGCTGAAATATTGGATCATTTGAACATTTATTGAAATGAAAGCATGTGAGAAGTTTAGAGGGAAAAATCACTATTTGGTGGAGCTGTTAACAACTCATAGACATGTGAAATGTGACCCCGACTACACACTGCTTTTTGTAAGACGTCAAAAGCCAAAAAGGTTGGAAACCACTGGTTTCATCTTTAACAATGTGTTGTATTTTAAAAGCTTGTTATATTATCCATTGTGTCAAATCTTCATCTGAAAAGTAACTAAAGCTGTCAAATAAATGTAGTGGAGTAGAAAGTACAATATTTCCCTCTGAAATGTAGAAAGTAGCATCACATGGAAATACTCAAGTAAAGTACAAGTACCTCAAATTTGTACTTAAGTATAGTACTTGAGTAAATGTACTTAGTTACTTTCCACCACTAGTAATGGCAAATCATACCAGCATAATTACAGAATAACAATCTTTTTAAAGTATTACCTGGCAATACAAAGTTACCTCTTAGTGCTTAACGTTACTTTATTGACTTGTCAGCCCAGATTGTTTAACATCCAGTACTGTGCAAAAGTTTTAGGCACTAGATTGTTATCCATCAGGAAATGTCTGATCGGTCCCAGATTGATTCCCAATCATACAGCCAGAGTCATGAGGAACTATCTTCACCCACAAGAGGAACAAGGAGTCCTGCAACAGATGGTATGACCCCCAGAAAGCCCTGATCTCAACATCATTGTGTCAATCTGAGATTAAATATAGAGACAGAAGACACTGAGACGCATAAATCCACAGAAGAACTGTGGCAACTTCTCCAAGATGCAGGAAAAACTGCCTGCATTCCTGCCAAATGCATTGAAAAACTGTGTTTAAGTGTAACAAGGAGAATTGGTGCAGTTTTAAAGACAAAACGTGGTCACACCAAATATTAATTACATTTAGGATTCTGCATTAAAAAAATGCATTAAAACAAACAAATGAGCAATGCAAAAGCAGACAAAACGACATCAAAACACATATGATAGAAGGATACAACACACATTAAAAGAAATCTAATGAAAGCTGAGAAACTTTATAACAAAGTCATTCATCAGGGACTTACAAAACGTAATATATTCCATAATAATTGTCCCACCATGTGCTGGTTGTATCCATACAGTATCAGCTATAACAATCCATACTTCCACAGAGACAAAAATACAATAAATTAGATTATTTGTATCAGATTATCAAGACGCTGCCAAAATTTGAATAAAATGGTACAATGTTGCAATGGCATTGTATGATACCTAGGTGACGCCATTGCACATCATTTGATACAATGAAGACTTTTATTGCCTCTTATACTGTATGAAGCTGCATAAAGTAAATAAAGGTGTTTTTACTCAAAACTTGGCTTGAGATGAGGATTCAACATGAGTATGTCTGTCTTTTTATCCAGAGTGTGTCCAGAGAGGAAGAGACAGAGGGAAGAGGAAGAGACACTAAATCACAATCAATAGGCTACCATTTATTGATAAACCTAAAATAGAGGTGTATTTTTTCCTCTGTTGTCCCAGTTATCATCCATTCAGTTCTACTGGCAACATGACATAACAGGAGAGGCCAGACTAAAAATATGTTTTGTCTAATCTGTGCATGAGAGAGAGAAAGAAACATGTCTTTCCCAAGGAGAACTGTGTGAGTGTGAGTGAGGCAAGAAAAAGACCTCCTACGCAGGGTTAAGGTTCAGTTTGGTCCTAAGGACATGTTAGAGCGGTAGGACACTTAGGCTGATAATAGCAGCACTTGAGGGACTTGATTGGTCACTTAGAGGGGCTTTTGGGGGGCACAGAGGGGCATCTGGGATGATCAGTAGACACTTAGGTGTCAGTTTAGTCACTGTGGGGGTACTTGAGCGAACCACATGGGCACTTTGGCCACTAAATTTCCAAACAGGTGTTATTTGGATAAACTGACCACATATTGGGAATCTACATGATCACTTTCTCACCTGAAAAAATATTAAAAGTTAATTAAGTGACATATTAACAGATTTTATCCTGGCTCAAAATCTGCACCATGATGGCAGAGATTTGTTTTTGGTTGGTCATGATAAGCATTTCTGTCTTATAGACCAGCAAAGAGTTGGTGCCACTCTGGAACCAGTTTTCCTGGCTGAGAGCCACTTCTTTGGCTGTTGAAATGTGAAGAACTGGTTTGAGATTGGGCACTGGCTCTGAACCGGCCCTCGAACTGCCTTGGTTGGAAAGGGGTCAAGTGCCTCTCTGATGTGCCAACAGGACCAAAAATTGAAAAACTGAAAATTATATGCTGAGCAACATTTACATGAACATTTTCAATATTTCAATGTTAATTAATGTGCACTGCCTCCTATAAATAAACCAACAATCAAACAGGGTAGAAATAAAGCATGGAAGTGTTCTATTAGGACCTGGGTCTTAAGTTTTCATGTGCAAAAAGTGGTTGTAATTCTAATACATTATAAACTGCCTCTTGATTCCTCACACAGTTTAGCACTTTATTTTTTGTTTGCATAATTGTGTTTCAACTGATCTAAAATAAAAAACGTAATATCGAGAGCATTCACTCTTTTTTTCAGCCGAAAGATAAGGCTTCTGTCTCTCGCGTCATCACATTTGATCGTAATAATAGATGAAACTATCAAAACGCCTTTGCACTCTGCTCGTGAAAATGAGCATATCTCAAAAACTAAAAAATGTACATAGCTCAAATAACTTATGGAGAGTTAAGACATAGTTTGTTCATGTTTCCCCATTCAGAATTGTTTTAGATCAATATGTTTTGTGGGACAATAAAGATCTGAACTGAACTGAACTGAACTGAAATGGGGGCACTTCAGAGAGTGAACATGGAGAGATAGAGGCTGTCAAAAAGGACGCTGGCTTCCCCCTCATGTCCTCACCTAACATTGTCCGAGCAATCAACACAACTTCCGTGGAAATTGCATCAGTGCGGCCCAGTCTGACTTGTCTCCTGTGAGTTCTCTCTTAGCCATTGTTTTACAGGACTAAACTTAGGTCATTGGTATTTTTAAGAATTGACCAATGGGCAGCTGTATTAAGAAAATCAATAGATTGCTACAAAAGATTTCTATGTGCCAAAAATAGAGCATACCCACACACACACATACAGAAACTAAACTGTTACAAGTCAATCAGCGCCTGAACCACACCCTTCCCACTCACTCCCCCCTCCACCCTCTCACCCACCTACCCCCACACATACTCCCACGAGGTCTATCTGATAGTGAGATAAATCTTTGCCAACTGGAGCTCTCATCACTCTGAGGACTGTAAGAGTATTGGTTATAGGTTCAGGCAGTAAAGTGCTTTCTCTCCTATTTTACATGGATGCACACTTTGGCTCGTAGCAAATCAAACTAACAAGCTAACAAATTGATCTTCCTATGAATGTTAGATGCAAAACCAGGAAGGTACAGGCTGATAACTCAAGACTTATCAGTTAAAATGTGAACTGGATTGCAACACGACTTTGAGAGTTTACAACAGGTAAGAGTAATCAAGGTTTGAAAGGTGTGTTCCTCTTATCTATGACGTGGAAATGTTCTTAGTGATGTAGAGGTTGTGCATCACTTCCTCCGCTGCCCTGCACGGACCCTTCACTCTTACCTGCGTGGAGGCAGCATTTTAAAACCAGGAGCGCAGGTGAACTCTGCACACAAGAAGCATGGACTCACTACACCTGCCACAGGTAAGGACAAACATGGCTTCTATCAATCTGCATGCTCGCCTGACTTTAGAATGCCAATTTATTTATTTTTATTTTAATTTAACTGAATTGCATTATACCTCAAGTGCACATAAAACTAAAAACAAAACCATAATTAATGCTTTCAAATAGCCAACTGAGCTGAGCACAGTTGAAACACTTTTTAAATATCAGTTTAGCCGGTTGCTTTCCTTCTGTGTCATACTGTTGAATGGAACTTTACTGCAGCCCATGTGACTGTGATCAATACCTTTGCATGTGAGGGAAAGTGTGTGTGTGTGTGTGTGTGTGTGTGTCCACATGTGCAATATTTCTGAACCTGATGGTCTGATAGTGATATTTTAAAACTGGGTTGCTGTAAACTTTAATGATATGATATGATGCAAGTCACCATCATGATGTGTAGTCAGCTTTTTAGGTTGACATTTTGACTTTATTTTTTAATAACGTGTCATTTCAAAATGGGAAAAATGTCATGACCTTTACTTGCAAAACAGTCATTATATAACGGAGAGAAGGTTACCTCCCGGATATGAATTTGGCTGACTGAGTAACACTTCAGATATTACTCTGATTAGAGAGTATAATGGAGTATTAAAGCATCTATGTTGAGGTCGAGGCGTCTGATGCAGTTAACATCCTCTACGTAGCGCTACCAGTGGTCTGCAATGAACAGAAATTACAGACAAAACATAAAGTACAGGATTTAGTAAAATAATGTCATTACTATAATCTACATAGGGATAATATCACATAATACTGAATTAAACATTCTTGTGTGGTTTGAACATTATAAGCTCAGAGTGACTTGATTCAATCCTGCTATAACTGAAACAGCAGCATGAAGAAGCTAGCAAAATTTAAAATGACATTTCCACAATTCAACATAATATCAGATTATTAATCCTCAATTACTGATTACAATTGAAATAAAACAAGAAATATATATGTTTGTATATATAATTCACCAACCGGATAGACATTTACACACAGCAACACATTGTTGAGCAGCCAACATCCAGCAAGCTAACGAAGGAAAAAGAAACAAACAGCATGTGCCACTCGTGTCCTAGCAACTACCTAGCAACAGTGACAGCCTCATTTTCATCCACGACACTTTTGCACAAATTAGAACATAGACATAAGTTTGGATTGTAACTCTTCATATCAAATACTTCCTTCTTTTTCAGCCAGTGGCTCCCCAAAACAAATCCAAAGAAGATCACAATATGAGTCATGGAAATGAAAACCAAGGTACTCTTTATATTGTATGAGATACAACAGAAAGCTAATGACAATAAATATAATATACTATATTAAGGTTTTTTGTCTGTCATAGAGGTCAAAGGGAGCCCTGCACATTCCACGGTGGCTTTGATTGAAAGGGAGGTGAAGGAAGCAGACCCATGGGACCTACCGGAGCTGAAGGACACAGGGGTCCCGTGGTCAGGTGAAGACTTTTAATCAGTCACTAAGCACTGTCCTCTACTGTCCTGTATTTTTAAAGGACGGTTTCACAATTTTTCAAGTCTGTCTTGACACAACAGTCAAGAAGCAGACTGGTAGCCAAATGGTCACCACATAAATGCCACATAAACCCAACGTTCCTGGTTCGATTCCAACCAGGGACCTTTGTCGCATGTCATTCCCATCTTTCTCTGTCCCCTTGTTTCCTGTCTGCTTCTTTGTGCCTTGTTTTTTCTTGCCATAATTATTCCTCCTGTTCATACTGACCATCAGAAGATCCCTTCATAATGCACTTACAATGGAAGTGATGGGGGACAAAATCCACAGCAGCTCAACAGGGAAACACTGTCCGAGGAAACACAAAGAGGGAATTTGATGCTAAAAAGACTGTAAATGTGTCAGATATCCACTTGATATGACTAACTCAGACTGCTGAAGCTGAATATAAGCTACAGATAAATTTTCAAATGCTTTTTTACACAAAATGACTTTTGGCCCCAATCACTTTTATTGAAAATGCATCTGAAGGGGATCTTTTAATAGCCAGTATGAACAGGAAGAATGATTACAGTGGGGAAAACCTCTTTAGTGTTTCTATCCTTTAAGGTTATATACATGTATGTGTGTGTCCTGATTAGATGTACTTCGGCAATAAGTAATATATTTACATGTCGGCTGATTAATTACATAGATATGATAAAGTAGATATGATAAAGTGTCCTACTATAACATGTTGCATAACCACACACATGCTGTCAAACCAGTTTTTCTATAGTTAAACCAGCCGTACATCACCTACATGAAACTAAATTCACAGTATATGCAGTGTAACATGTCTCTTAGAACTCCTTCATAAAGATGGGCAAATTTCCAAAGAATTATTGCCTCATTTAAAGGACAATAAATTAAATCACTGATTGATTGATCTGATTATTTAGACTGCAGAGGTCATAAATAGTAATTGATGCAATCCAGCCTAGCCAGAAAGCTTAGACTGTGTCATCATAGACGGGATATCAAAGTTAAAGTGAGGTGAGTCAGTCACTGTTGAGTGTCGTGAACTCAACAAAAGGTTATAATGATATTGCAACTGACCTTAACAGGAGGTTACTGAACTTTAAATGATATGTTATGCATTTCTGGTTATATAATTGAACAAACAGCAATTTCCATTGGAGTAATCTTTGTTTTTTAAGTTAATTAATGGTAATAAATCAGTTTTTGAGAATTTGGTGTGAGCTCTGTGCTTAGGATAACTATGTTTAAAATTTAAAGTCCACTCAAAATTGTGTTTTTCTTCTTGTTGTTTGAGCTTCACTGTGCAGAATGATGTTTGTGCAAAGTTAGATGCAAGGATGCTGTGTAGTGGAAAGTGGAAAGTTTCTCTTTTTTCTTCTTCTCATATTATTTATTCTAGCTAGTTCTATATAATTGAACCAAATTACGTTTAATCCTGATCATTTTTGGTGTCTGTCTCAGCTCTGGACACCAGAGGGAAAATGCTGAGAGTGTTCGTGTCTGTGGGGAAGGGCATCTTGCTGTTGGGTCTCCTCTACATGTTCATCTGCTCCCTCGACATCCTCAGCTCAGCCTTCCAGCTTGTTGGAGGTAAACGCACCAACACTTGTCTCAGCCCATGGCAGTAACATACAGCTGCTTTCTCCTTTGTTCTTAATTGTTCCTTTGTTCACGTTGCCCAGGTAAAACAGCTGGCGACATCTTTCAGGACAACTCAGTTTTGTCCAACCCTCTGGCTGGTCTGGTCATCGGTGTTCTGGTCACCCTGCTGGTTCAGAGCTCATCCACTTCCTCTTCCATAGTTGTCAGCATGGTGTCTTCTGGATGTGAGTACAAAGATGCACACATAGACACACACATCCATGCACAGAATAAGTAAAGATGAATAATGATGATGATGCTGGAGGTGTTGAGGAGAGGCAGAGAGAGAGAGCTGATGATGAAGGAGAAGTGTGTGTGTGTGTGTGTTTTGGCAGTGCTAACGGTCCAGCTGGCTGTTCCTATCATCATGGGCACCAACATCGGCACTTCTGTTACAAACACGCTTGTTGCCATGACGCAGGCTGGTGACCGTAGCACCTTTCGCAGGTAATCATTTTTTGTGTTTCTCTTTGCTGTTTTCTTCAACAGTATCTACAGAATGACCCTGATGAATTATCTGTTATTCATGTAGCAGTCGAGTACATATATTGACCCGTTACAAAATTTAGACAGAAATTCTTTACTCAAGAAAACTAGAAATTCTCTGATACACCACCGTCACAGTGGTAACAAACTCCAACAAGTGACAGCACATACAGTGAGTCCAGCATTTAAAAAACAAAACTTGATATAATTGCTGTCTGAAAATGTTTAGTATATCCCAAATTTTGATGAACTGACAACAGCATTTTGTACTTTGTGGTAATAGGTTTTTAAAAGTCTATATTAAATTAAGTCCTTCTCTTTTTCTAAAAACTACAAATGATCCATATTCAATCTATAATTTATGATCCTCAAGATTATCTAAACAGTGTGTATGGAGTGTTTTACACTGGACAGCACTGATATGCAGCTCCCATTGGAAAATGAACTTATTTATACCCTTTCACGACGCACCCAGGGCTTTTGCAGGGGCCACAGTGCACGACTTCTTCAACTGGCTCTCTGTGCTGGTGCTGCTGCCCCTAGAGGTCGCGACTGGTTACTTGTACATGATCACCAAGCTCATCATCGACTCCTTCCATATCCAGAGTGGAGAGGCCCCAGACCTGTTAAATGTGATCACTGATCCCCTCACCGAGTCAATTATAGAGGTAAGATGTCACGCTTGTAATACTGTTACTGTCACTTCTGCAAACGTGATCAAATTTTATTGGTGTTACAAAAAGATTTTAACAGAAATTTGGCATCAGTCTTATCCAGAGTGAAGGAAAGGAGTAAAGTTGTTGTAGGGATCGTTATAACCTGCTGGAAAAGATCAGATTAGCCTATAACACCAAAATGATTTAGAATAAGTGTTTCACACAACATAAAGCACATTTTACCCTTGTGTAAGACAGCACAAAATAAACAAAAAACAGGAATCCATCCAACATAATGCCAAAAATAATCTCACAAAATTCAACACAATTGTGTCATCCCATAACCTGATTAAATATAACAGCCAGGGTTTCAGCCTCATGTTGTCCACTTGCATATTTCAGATAGGATTCAGACTCAAACATGTGCAGATGTATTTGAGAAGTTTCCATTTTGAGTAAAGAATGGGAAAAAAGTTAAATCCTACTATTACTGTTTGTTTATGTAGCCTCTGGAAGCTAACCAATCAGAACAGTGTCTCTTTAAGGCTTTAATAACCTTAAAGGGACAGGAGCTAAATAGCCTGTTTCAGACAGAGGCTTAACTGAGGGACTGCATAAAGGACCAGTATAAGATAAATAAGGAGTTTTTTGAACTGTAAATCATACAAAGATATTCTAGTAAAGCCCCAGAAAAAAATACAGACCAGGAAATGTGCATGTTATGACCTCTTTAACTGGTTGCCAGACAGTTATTTATATGAGGCAATACTGAATTCCACAGTAGATAATAATAATAAAGATAAACTGGTAGAAATGTGATTCATGAAGCCATAAAGCAGTATTAGACATATTTTCTGGAGGATGAATGTGGATGTTTGAAACTGTTAGCACTGTGTTGTTTCTATCAGAGAGATAGAGTAAGATTCAAGTCATTATATAACATTGTTAACCTTTGTCATGGTTGTACATTTCTGGATGTTCTGTATTGTTCTCTCCGATCCAGCTGGATGAGTCTGTCATAAGTGGGATCGCCACCGGTGACCCAGAAGCCAGGAATAAGAGTCTCATCAAGAAATGGTGCCAAACCTTCAGCAACACAGTAAGATCAAACATGTCAGCCCTTAAAACAAATACTCAGACACATCAAGAATGATTACAATATTTATTTTTTGAAACTGCCGCTCTTTTTCAGACCTTAATGAATGTTACAGTTCCTGGTCCAGAGAACTGCACGTCTCCGTCTCTCTGCTGGGTCGATGGAAACTACACCTACACACTGAAGAACGTCTCTAACACATACAACGTCAAGAAATGTGAGTTTTCACAGAATTGTTTCTCTATTTTGCCACATTGGATTGCAAACAGGGTTATCTGTATATAAAGAAAATGTGAATAAGATATTGATGTCATTATATACATACTGTAGCTTCATTTCACATGGCATGACAGGAGGGTTTAACCTAACTAAGCTGCTCAACTCTGCTCTCAACTCTCAACATCATTCTTTCCTCGGTGAAGGTTCTTAGTCTCTTTTAGCTCAATGTTTTGGTTTTATAGACATTTATTTACCCTATTTCCAGCAGCAAAAGACAGCAGTTTACAACAAAAAAACACTATACAGTAAGCCACCTGCCAGCACCAAACAGCAGTTAACAAACTAGTCTTGAACATAGTGGAACATCTAGCAACACTTTGATGATAACAACTTCATAAAGTGATAATATATTAGAGTTTGTCTGCCTGCCAGTGGCCAGAAAAATCTTTTAATGCAACTTTAAAGCAAGTCATCACCTGCTTGTATCCATAATTTCATGTATGTTTCTGTGTGTCCTTAGGTATGCACATCTTTGTGGATGTGGATCTGCCCGACCTGGCGGTGGGTCTGATCCTGCTGGCTCTCTCCCTACTGGTGCTTTGCTCCTGCCTGGTCCTCATCGTCAAGCTGCTCAACTCCATGCTGAAGGGACAGGTGGCCTCGGTCATCAAGAAGATCCTAAACACCGGTGAGCGGCCGTACGCAAGCTGTGATTATACAATGAATTGGATGTGATTGCACTGATTAGTAACACATGAATGCATGTTTCTGTGCTTGCCTATATGTGTGTGTGTGTGCAGATTTCCCGTTCCCATTTGGTTGGGTCACAGGTTACATCGCCATTGTAGTCGGAGCCGCAATGACATTCATTGTGCAGAGCAGTTCGGTTTTCACTTCTGCTATCACTCCACTCGTTGGTGAGATCACTCATCCATCCATCTCCTCTATTTTGTTTCATTTTAAACATATATGCACCATGTTGCACTTTAAAGTCACAATAGTTGGCCTGATTCTGCTTGTAATTATTATAGTCATTGTATTTTCTTTTGACACCAAACTTCATAGTGTTAATAATAAATCATGTGAATTATACACATGAAACAGGAATAAAATGGGCCGGGGTAGCTAGAGAGACAGGAAGAGTATAAGTGTGTGAAAATGTATTTTGACCAGTGTCCTCTTTGTTTGAATAGGTATTGGTGTCATCAGCATAGAGAGAGCGTATCCATTGTCTCTGGGTTCAAATATTGGCACAACCACCACAGCCATCCTGGCTGCTATGGCTAGTCCTGGAGACACACTGGCTAACGCTCTACAGGTCAGTAATTCCACACAAACGTGCACTCACGCAGGCCGACCAAACTGCCTTTTAAATAGGTTTTACATGTTTTTGATTCAATGTGCATAAGATCTATTTCCATGTTTTGAACTTCCACTTTTTTATATGTAAGCGAGTTCCAAATTTGTATTTTATGAGGAGAAAAGTAGCAGCCTGCAAACAAAGTT